>NC_079504.1:86308948-86608948 GCF_030052815.1 Hevea brasiliensis | reverse complement strand
TACGAGCAATGTGCCGAATCCTATTGGCATGCCAACCTATCCATACTAGTCAACTAGGCAAACTAGGGCACATTATAATTTAATTGTTTAATTCTTCAATCTTCGGAGTTTACTAACTATTATATAATTCACAAGTCAATGCATGTGTTGACCTTTTTAGGTAATATGGATAAGTTGTTTCTAGCATCAATATGTCACAATTTAAATCTCAATATGCTGCCAATATAGTGCAATTTACCATTTTTACAAGTTGGCATTCATTGCTAAAATGCTTCAAGCATCATTGTATGCAAAATGTCACATTCTCAATTTTTGTGTGCTAGATTGGTCTAGCTTAAAGTCCTATTTTCCTTGGTTTTTAGCTTCTGGTCAAAGAAGAAAAATTGTAGCTCTATGTCTTATTGCACGCAGGGCAAAATTTCAGGTCATTCCTAGTTGTGTAGACCAAGATATGATCAATTTGCTAAAGCTGGACAGATTGCACCTTTAGTGCACAATTTGGTCAATTTTTAGGTCACTTTTGGTTCGGCAGGTTTTGTACCCGAACTTGTGCAAGCTATTTGACTTGGTTCTGGTCATTTTTGGGCTTTGGTGTCTTCATAAGACTTGTAGTCTGAAATATTCATGGTCAAAATTTCAAGTGAATTGGACCTGTTTTGAGTGAGTTATGGCCTAAAAACTAACTGCTGCCCAAATGGTCAGTTTTCAGGCCTCAAATGCACTAATCCGGATTTGGTCACTTTTTAAGGTCAGTTTCTAGGCAGAATTTTGGCAACCTTTCTACATGAAAGTTGGCCTATTTGGTGTCTAGTTTCACCCCATATTGGTGAAGGAACGGAAGCGTGAAAAACACAAGATTATACCATTGAATTCAAAAATTTTCACCTAGGGTCACAAGCACCATGCAAGATTTATTTTTATCTATTTGATTTCAATGATAAACAACATATTAAAACTCTTTTAATATGTTTTTGGATCTGTATTTGCCATTTAAGATTTTAAAATTAATCAGATTAATTTTAGAACCCTAGATTAAATCAGAACGATTACACTAACCTCTTGATGATGTTGTCCCTCTAGCTTGTCCACACCAAGAACACCTATGGCAGCCCTTGAACAGCTTCTAAAGCCTTTTCTATTAATTAGAAATTCAAGTTCTGCCTTTTAAGAGATTAGAGATGACACTAGAAACAATTTCTAGTGTTCTTAATTCAAGAGATTGATGGCTAATCTCTTTGAATTGATGAGAGATGAAGAGAAATAGCTGGAGAGGCTCAAAGTGGCGTGACATATGAGAGGAGAGGCTGCTGGTTATGTTTTCCATTCATAACCACACTTAAATAGCTAGGTTAACACATTAAACCCTAGCCACATGTCACCTTTTGATTAGCTCTAGGTTTAAGTGACCCAATCACATTGTGCCAAGTGTCAAACCTATATTTAATCTTGATTTTAATCATCTTACATGATTAAAAATATTTGTAAGCTTATGTGTTATGCCATGTGTCACCATCTCATGGTGCCAAATGACCAAAATGCCCTGTCTTAATTTTGAGTTCTTAACCCGAAATAATTATTTTCTTCTTCTAATTAATTTATATCAAATATAAATTAATTAATTAATCTCTATTAATTAATTTCTCATCAATTAAATTCATATTTAAACACTTTAAATATAAATTTAATTTATACTACACCTCCAATACTCTAGATTTGGTTTCAAGTCATGCTAGGGACTTTGCAATTTTATTGCAAACCAAATCTATTTAATTAATCAATTAAACTCTTTAATTAATTAATTAAATCATATTTAAATAGGTGATAACTTGTGTATGTGTGTGACTTACTAGGCTCATCACTAATTGGCAATGAGACATGATATCAACTCTTAATATCATCGAACTCTTTCTTACCATAAATGATTTCTCTAAATCATTTTATGAACCTCATAGACCATGGTTAACACCTAGCATAGCATGCCATGGCCACCCAATTAGTAATAAGATTTACCTTAAATGAACCTATAATCATATGTTACCATGCACTAGAATCTGAGTCATGGTTTATGTCAAACTCCATTTGCTATGAATATTATGTTCTTTTTTAATTCAGTTCTTGATTAAAAGATTTTCTCATCGTAAACTCTTTAATAAATCTAGAACTTGAAACATCAAGAACAATTAAATGAACATAGGATTTTATCTCTATTTACTTAGAGGCAGATTCCATCTTGATCAACACCTACCTCCATATATAACTAGTAGGAGCCAACACATGCCCATATACCCATACATAGTACAAGTATGAATCAAACTCAAACTACCTATATACAAGAGTCTAAAGATTATATGCATCGATATGATTTATGACAAAACATTGACAAGAGTAAACTCCATGTGCTTGTCAATCATGTTTGTTATATGGCATGAGACTCACCATTCCATCTTATTTATATCTCATATAAATAACTTGGGAACAAACATGAATACAATCTTATAAGTCATGTCCTTATTATGAAGTATCCGATTGTGAACCTATTTATGATACTAGAAATATTGTCACTCATATTCTTAACAACTTAAGAATAATATTTCTAACAAAATATCAATGGACCTTTTCTATTACACATAAATATATTATGTAAAAAAAAGTGGAAACGCCTTTTATTAATAAAATATATACAAGATACATACTAAATGATATGCTCTAGGGCATACTACTAACAATCTCCCACTAGCACTAGAGCCATTCATTACAATACCTTAGACCCATCTTCTCAAGATGTATGACAAAGGCTTAGTGAATGAATCACCGAATTTGATGCTATTTTCTGCATGGCTATATTGCCTTGCCCAACTATATCTCTCGATAATGTGGTAGTGCCTTTCTATGTGTTTGGATTTTGGGTGAGACCTAATGGAAGGAAGGAACTCTTCTCCATTACAAATGAACACATATCCAGGTAGACTTTCTATCATCGATATCCGATTGGAAATATAACCATCCAATTGCAAGTCTCCACCTCCATAAATCAAGAATAAATCTTAGTTCTTCTTAAGTACTTAAGAATATTCTGTTCCAAACTCGATTGGATTGATACCCGCTAGTCAAACTAACATTGCATACATTAAACTTCCAACCATCTTATCTCTTTCTTGAGATGTCTTTGGAGACATCTCTTTAGAAAGGTGGATACCATGTCTCGCAACAATCCTCTCTTGGAATCAAGCATGTTAAACCTCTTAACACCTTTTCCAAGTATAGACTTTGGGATAAACCAATTATTCTTTATCTCTATAGCGAATCCCAAGAATATAGGTTGCCTCCCTAAGTCTTTCATGGAGAATGTATTTATCATTACCCATCAATGTCATCCACATATAAGACAAGGAAAGTGATACACTAACCTTCTTATATACACATGGCTCATCCTCATTTTTGATAAAACCAAAAGATTTAATGGCTTCATCAAAACGGATGTTCCAACTCCTCAAGCTTGTTTCAACCCATAAATGGATCGCTTTAGCTTGCATACCTTGGAACCATCTTGGGATTCAAATCCCTAGGTTGTTCCATGAAAATGTTTTCTTCAATGTATCCATTAAGAAAGACATCCATCCGCCAAATCTCATAATCATAGTATGCTAATAAAATCCTAATTGATTTAAGCATGAAAGTCTCCTCATAGTCTATTCCTTGCCTTTGGAAAACCCTTTTCTACTATAGCCTTGCCTTATAGGTCTCTACCTTTCCATCCAATTTTCTTCTTGAAAACCCATTTGTTCCTATAGGTACAATACCTTTAGGTGGGTCAACAAGATCCCAAACTTGATTCTTATACATGGAATCAATCTCGGATTTCATAGCATCAATCCATTTTGAAGAGTCTATATCGATATAGCTTCTTCATAGGTAAGTGGATCATCTCCATGATCTACTTCTTCATGAGTAGACAACTCTTGTTCTTCTTCATGAAGAAAACCATATCTCAGATGTTTCATCAATGGGTATAGGTTGACTAGATGGATCTATATCCATAATTCTAACTCTATTTGCCTTCCTTGCCTCCTTCTTGAACAATGTTCAAGAAATGTGGCATCTCTACTTATCACAACCTTTTGTGAAGTAGGCAAATAAAAATAATATCCAAAACTATCTTTTGGATATCCAACAAATCGACCTTTTCTCCAATTAAATCTTAACATGCTTAAGACTTGGTTTTCTTCCATGCCATATCTCATAAGGTGTGGAAGGATGGAATCTATTCGGAATATATAAAGTGATTCTAATGCAAATCCCAAAAGGAGATTGGCATATCAAGATAGCTCATCATAGAGAAACAATGCCATGCTCTCTCAAGTATTCATCATCAAATATTCACTCCCACGATCGATCGAAGAGCTTTAATATTTTTTCTCGCTTGATTTACTACTTGATTTAAATTCCTTAAACTTTTCAAAGGATTCATGTTTGTATTTCATCAAATACAAATACCCAAACCTTGATTTATCATCGGTAATAAAATAATGAAAGCCCTCTAGCCATTTCTTTAAATGGACCACATACATCACTATGTATTAGTTCCAAAATATTTGTCCAACAAAGGGTGATCTAGTCATTTTGCCTTGAAGGCAAGATTCACAAGTTGGAGTAGGCTCGAGCCCAATGAGGATAGAATCCCCATTTTCTCCAATTTTGCAATCCTATCTTACGCAACATGACATAACCTTAAGTGCCAAATATATTTTGAACTTGAGTTGGTTTTCACCATGGCATTGTATTCATTTAGATTGCTATACTGCGCCGGTGGAGACACTTTCCAATGGAAACACTTTCCTATTGGCAATGGAAACACTGGAAACACTTTCCTTTGCCTTCATCGCTTTAGTCTTCCTTTTCTGTTTAGCTATTTTCTTGGAAGGACAGGGAATCGAGGTTTCTTTTTCTTATTGCCCTTCTTCTTGTTGGACTTTGAAGAAGATGCAACAAAGCTACCTCTTTTCCTTTATTGCTGGCATATTCTTTTGGGCAATAAATGTTGAGTAATTCCTAAGGGTGCATTTCTGTTTAGTCATATGGAAATTTGTCACAAAATTCAAGGATCAAACCGTTGTAGTTGGAAATCCATGTTGAAGTCAAGATGTTCCAATCATCTTGTGGACATGATCCCCAACATAGATATCTCATACCTAGCATTCGTGCTCACCATACAACTCTTGTAGGTGAAGGAGGATCTCACTAGCACCTGCATGTTCTCATGTTTCATTACTCATGGAAGCAAGCATGTAACACTTAGCTCTCATATCATGCTCCTTCCACTTGTCCAAAGTATCATGTTCCTCTTGTGTGGCCTGGAGGTAAGGGACCAGGAACATTTGAATATAGAACATATCCTATATGTTCAGGGTTCAGACAAGTTTCAAATTTCTGATCAAGTATGCTTGCAAGGATATTGGATGGTGGTGGTTGTTTTGTGCTCATTTTTTAATTAGTAAATGTATCATGTAATTAACCAAAATGATTATGGTCTTTTAATCAAATTGGTCCTCCACTAAACTTAGCGAATCCTACACTTCCAAAGTAAAAACGAAATCCTAGTTGGATGGATTTCAGTGGGTGATTGAATTCTTATAATTCTATTGATCATCCTCAGTACATCCATTATTGGAATTACAATAAACTATAAGTGAGCAACTCCTTGCCCATCACATCTCATGTGAGTTCAATCCTTTACTAGCCCTTAATGCTCAAAAGTACATCCAATATTGACTTATCTTGCATTGGTTAAGTTGATCCCATTGAAATTAGGCAAATAATTTTAATGTCCGTGTACATCCAATATTGGCCACCAAACCATTTACATATTTACAACATCTCATGCTTAACAATTATTCTTAAGAAAATCTCTTAAATTAATTGCATCTCATGCAACTATTTAAAATTTCTTAAAATAATTGCCCCAATGGAGGGCTTATGTTATAATTACTTTAATTATAGCATTTCCAACTTAATCATTTGTTTGGAAGATTTTATAGCCATCCTAATTACTATTAAGGTCTCACTTTGCACATTATCCATTTAGCATGCATATATCATATAATTGCATACATTCCCATACATCTCATGCATTCATGGATAAAATATGGTATGATCATGGACTTTGCATTTCATTCATTCATTATACAAGATTAGCTGAAGGAGTACATAAACAACACTTGATATTGAATTCAATGACTTCCTCCTGAACTTCTTGCAATCCAATATTACATAGTAATCAATTTACAAGAACTTAAATAAATGAAATTACAACCCAAAAATATTACAAACTTAATAATACATGCCCAAAATAAATTAAAATAAATTAATTAATTTACAATCCCAAAGAAACATAAAAGAAATAAATCCAATCACATTGGTCTTTTATAGTCCATGATCATCCATCATGCATATCACTATTTAACAATTAAATAAAACATACATTCTTAAATTAAATTGAATATCTCATATTCAACTTAAAATTCCAGATTTGAATATGATTCAAATAAATTTAAAAATTCAGATTTGAATCTCATTCAAACAAATTTAAAAATTCAGATTTGAATCACATTCAAACAACTTCAAAAATTCAGATTTGAATCACATTCAAACATTTTAAAAATCAGATTTGAATCACATTCAAATATTTTTAAAAATCAGATCTGAATTTTATTGAATCAATTTTAAAAATCAGATTTAAATATGATTCAAACAACTTTAAAAATTCAGATTTGAATCTCATTCAAACAACTTTTAAAATTCAGATTTGAATCACATTCAAACATTTTTAAAATTCTGATTTGAATCATAATTTAATTGTGTGATTAAAACAACTAATTAAACACTTTAATTAGTCAAAGAATAGGCCTTAGATCATACAACAATTGCAGAATTAAAAGCCAAACCTTGAATGGTGGCTTCTCCATGTGTGACGCCACATCTCATGATCCAACCAGCAATGAATCTCTTGATCTCATGATCAAACACACAATTAAATTATATAATCAACAATCTAAATGGCAAATATAGTGGCTCGATACCAATTGAAGTGAAAAACACAAGATTATACCATTGAATTCAAAAATTTTCACCTAGGGTCACAAGCACCATGCAAGATTTATTTTTATCTATTTGATTTCAATGATAAACAACATATTAAAACTCTTTTAATATGTTTTTGGATCTGTATTTGCCATTTAAGATTTTAAAATTAATCAGATTAATTTTAGAACCCTAGATTAAATCAAGAACGATTACACTAACCTCTTGATGGATGTTGTCCCTCTAGCTTGTCCACACCAAGAACACCTATGGCAGCCCTTGAACAGCTTCTAAAGCCTTTTCTATTAATTAGAAATTCAAGTTCTGCCTTTTAAGAGATTAGAGAGTGTTCTTAATTCAAGAGATTGATGGCTAATCTCTTTGAATTGATGAGAGATGAAGAGAAATAGCTGGAGAGGCTCAAAGTGGCGTGACATATGAGAGGAGAGGCTGCTGGTTATGTTTTCCATTCATAACCACACTTAAATAGCTAGGTTAACACATTAAACCCTAGCCACATGTCACCTTTTGATTAGCTCTAGGTTTAAGTGACCCAATCACATTGTGCCAAGTGTCAAACCTATATTTAATCTTGATTTTAATCATCTTACATGATTAAAAATATTTGGCAAGCTTATGTGTTATGCCATGTGTCACCATCTCATGGTGCCACGTGTCAAAATGACCAAAATGCCCTTAATTTTGAGTTCTTAACCCAAAATAATTAATTTCTTCTTCTAATTAATTTATATCAAATATAAATTAATTAATTAATCTCTATTAATTAATTTCTCATAAATTAAATTCATATTTAAACACTTTAAATATAAATTTAATTTATACTACATCCAATAATCTAGATTTGGTTTCAAGTCATGCTAGGGACTTTGCAATTTTATAAATCTATTTAATTAATCAAATAAAATCTTTACTTAATAAATAAAATAATATTTAAATATTTGATAAATTTTGTATTTGTGTGACTTAATAATCTAATCACTAATTGTAAATGAGACATCATATCAACTATTAATAGCATCAGAACTATTTCTTAACATAAATGATTTCTCTAAATCATTTTATGACCCTCATAGACCATGGTTAACACCTAGCATAGCATGCCATGGCCACCCAATTAGTAATAAGATTTACCTTAAATGAACCTATAATCATATGTTACCATGCACTAGAATCTCAAAATCCCAACAGTCATGGTTTATGTCAAACTCCATTTGCTATGAATATTATGTTCTCTTTTAATTCTTGATTAAAAGATTTTAAACTCTTTAATAAATCTAAACTTGAAACATCAAGAACAATTAAATGAACATAGTATTTTATCTCTATTTACTTAGAGGAACAGATTCCATCTTGATCAACACCTACCTCCATATATAACTAGTAGGAGCCAACACATGCCCATATACCCATACATAGTACAAGTATGAAAGCATTATCAAACTCAAACTACCTATATACAAGATGTCTAAAGATTATATGGATATGATTTATGACAAAACATTGACAAGAGTAAACTCCATGTGCTTGTCATACTTATCATTTATAAGTGCCTATCATGTTTGTTATATGGCATGAGACTCACCATTCCATCTTATTTATATCTCATATAAATAACTTGGGAACAAACATGAATACAATCTTTCTGGATAAGTCATGTCCTTATTATGAAGTATCCTCGATTGTGAACCTATTTATGATACTTCGTGCTAGAAATATTGTCACTCATATTCTTAACAACTTAAGAATAATATTTCTAACAAAATATCAATGGACCTTTTCTATTACACATAAATATATTATGTAAACGGAAAAGTGGAAATGCCTTTTATTAATAAAATATATACAAGATACATACTAAATGATATGCTCTAGGGCATACTACTAACAATTGGCTTCATACCAATTGGGTTCATAGTTTGGCACTTATGGCCTCATTTAGGTGCTGCCTTCAATACACAACCTGCACAAAGCTCATACACTTCCAATTTAATGTTCCTCCTCCTCCTCATTACTACAATATTCAATCAACAACACTTCTACACATATATTGTACACAATTTCAGCAATAATTCTGGGCAGAATGTTCAAGTGCTCAATGCACACAATCCATCATTAAGTTCAACATTCACTTCCACCAAAATTCAACATACTTCAATGTTAATATTACACATATACTTCAACATATTCATACTTCAACATCACTTACACTTGCTGCCCACAAATTGACATTAACATATATCATTAATAATCATATATTCACACACAAATTCATGCTATTAGGGGCTGCCAAACATGGCAGTTTGCTCAAGGCTTCGAGGTTTCATTTCACACCTTAAATCTAAACACTACATGTACATACTTATGCACAAACTTACTCTAACTTTCATTTGAATCAATCAACCTTCATTTTCATTCATTAGAAGTAAAAATAACTAAAGCTCAACAATGGTTAATGTCTGATTAAAATGGACAAGTCCATTTCTCACTATTTCTTTTATTTCTCTTCACCAAAACACTCACCTCAACCTAAACACAAGCTTTACTAAAGCAAGGGAGGGATTTTGGACACTTACAATTTTTTATGCTTATCAAAACTTCACCAAATCTGGTTTTTCTTGTTGCCAATATCTTCCCCAAGGTGAATAGGCAAGCTTTAATGAAGGAAAGTGTGACACCCCTTACCCGACTACAGTGTAGCCGACCAAGTTATGCCACTCAGTGTGCCGAACACTCTATTTTATCTTAATTCATTTTTATCGTAGTTTTGAATATAACTTGTGAAATATAATTTATTTAAGCCATTTATCGAAATTATAATTTATTTGAGGTTCTAAGAATTTTATAGAAAATCCGGCAGAGTACCGGCTAAAAATAGAGAAAACAGTTCTTCGGAACCTGTGAAAAACACTTCCTATGATCATATTCAATCATCTCATCACTCTCAAACTTCAATATCAAAATCTCAACATTTTTCACCATTCATTTCTCAATCATTCATCTCATGTGATAATCATGTACAAGTCACAGTTATGTATTCACTTTTCCTTTCACAAACACAATTTTCTTAACAATTCCTCTATTTGTCATTCATTCATTTCACATCATCATTAGACTCAAATCATCAATAAATTCTCACATGTGATTTATAATCACACTTTACAAGTACTTACATTAATACAAAATTATATTACATTTGTTTCAAATACACATGATAAAATAAGAGTTTAATTACCAAATTTACAAAAATCTCAAAATACAAAATGGGACCTAGTGTCCTACCAATGCACTGTAGTCTGTGAGGTGACACGGACGCTATGCAGAACTGTGAACTGCCTTACCGAATCTGTGGTCTACTGGGCCCTCTGTCCAAATCTTGATACCTCACGCTGCAAAGCGACGCGCTAAGCATAAAGCTTAGTGGTGCCAATAATACAAGAAAATATAATATGCAAATAAAAATAATAATTTCCTTGCTATTGTGTTCATAAGAGATGAATAATTACTAACTTATTGTTTAGTCGAGGGCTAATCATGTTTTATGATATTAACTTCTTCATGCATTTTGTTAATTATTTTCTTCATGATCTTGAGCTTCTTTGTATTTTTGTAATCATTCCTGATACTTAATTTTCGTATTTTCTTTAATAATTGGTTCAATCACGGTTATACTTTTCCATGCCCAAGTAACCTATATTGGACGATCGGATCGATAACGGGTAGTTGGCACTGGACACCATGGTGCCTCGGGCCGTCATACCATGGGACGCAGAACGTCAACCATGTATGCAGTCAGTATGGCTAAAAAGCCATGATATCACATAATCGGGCATAAAAGCCATGAATACGGGCATAAAAGCCATGAATACGGGCATAAAACCATGAACACAGGCATAAAGCCTTTCGCAGTACTGCTAAAACAATACCCTATTGGCATGCCAAACTATCCAAACCAATCACATTAGGCCTACTAGGGCATTTTGCATTTTTAAGTTTCACATTTTTGAATTTCAAGTTTTGGTGTCACTATTCACTTCATTAGTCAAACAAAAAGTTGACTTTTGCATAGAAAATAGGTACATTAGCTTTGGCACTTCAAACATACCACATTTTTCATTTAAAACTTGTTGGAAGTGATCACCATTACCATTTCAGGGCTTAAACCAAGGGAAACAAAATTTTCAGTTTTTGAAGCTTAATTTTATTATTCCATTAAGCACTGTTATAGTGGGAATTTGAGGAAATGGTAAACATGAAAGTTGTTCCTTATTTTGTCTAGTTGAATTTCGTTTTTTGAATCACTCCATTTGGAGTTTTGTAGCTCAAGTTATGGCCAAAATAAATTTCATCGCTCACGTGTAATCGTTCATGCTGCAATTTTGGGTTTTGGCAGATTTTGGTCCAACTTTGGTCAGTAGTTTGATCAAGTTAAGTTCATAATTTGGTCTAACTTTCTTCATATGAAATGTTCTACCATGCCTTAGGTTTCCATCGGTTTAAGAATCGCCTAAATCCAAGTTTTCTAGAGAGAGTTATAGTCCTCCAAACATTACTACTCAAATGAAAATCTGCAGAGTTGCAGGTTTGATAACTCAATTTTGCCTAATAATTTGAATGGGTTAATGGCATAATTTGGGGTGATGTTCTTCATGAAAGTTGTTTGTCTATATCGTATCTTGTTTCTGTAAAAATTTCAGGTCAATTGACCATATCTACAGTGAGTTATGGCCAAATGAACAGCATCGCTCATTTAGTCATTTCTCAGAGGTGCTGGTTGTAGGGTATCCAAAATGGGGCCAACTTTTGGTCCTCTTGCTTTGGTCTTTTGGGCATGGTTTCTTCAGAAAAAATGTGCCATTACAAGCCTAGTTTCATGTACAATTGGCCAAACACCAATTGGACCAACACAGCCCAAGATATGGCAGTCCAAGTGGACTGAAATTTCAGTCACCCTGTTGCACTCATGGGGCAGCCTGCCCATTCCACTTTGCCATGCAATAATTCACTCCTAATTATGGTCAACTTACCTCAAATGGTCACTAATTGACTATTAGAATGTTCTTTAACAATTTCATAAGCAAAGTCAAATTTTCACTCCTAAACCCTAGCTCAAAGTCATGGTTTTCACAATTTCTTTAGTTAACTCTTTCATTCTTGTATATATATATATATGTATACACTCTAAACATAATCTCCAATTCACTCTAAGTCTATTAATACAATCAAACTCATTCCTTCCTAGGGCTGCCGAAAATTCATAGGGTCCATATACATAGATTCCATTCATTTAATTCACAAAACCTTACTCACTTTAAGTCTTTAACATGAATTAAAAGAGATTTAAGTGTAAATAGGCACTAACCTTGAATAGGGCAGAATTTCAAACTGCCCAAACTCCTTCTATCTTCTTCTTTTGGCTGCCTAGAGGTTACTCAAGTTGCTAGGTTAATTTTTTGTGAAGCTAGGTTATGATTTTGTTGGGTAGAAATGGGTGAATCAAGCTTTGAAAATGTTGAATATACTTAGCTATGGAAGAAGAGGTTCACGTCCAAATGAAGAAGAAGAACCAGAAAATTTGTCTCTTCATTTGTCATTTTTCTCTTTTTAATTTGGCTTGTTGTGTTGTGATTGGTGGAAGCCTTCCAAATGACATCATGTGATGTCATATTTAGGTTTTTCTTTCATTTTCTTTTCTTCTTTTCTCTACTCATTTTCACTTTAATTTTTAGTAATATTTATTCATATTTTATGTCATATTAATTATTTACTTAACTGGACAAGTCGGCCAAAAATCGCCTCTGAAGGCAAAATGACCAAAATGCCCTCCGTTTGGCTTAACGGGTCAAAATTGGCTGTACCGATTGAAAAATTTTTCTAAATATTTTCTTGGCATTCTAATGCCATAGGAACCTCAATGACCCTTCTCTGGAGTCCCAAAAATTATTTTATGAATTTTTTCCCGGGTCTAGGGCTCCTCGTTGCGAGAACCGCAACTTCCCTCTGGGTTACCCATCACTTGGGCACCGGCTCATTTGACTTGGTTGTATTTTATTTCTAAAACTTTTCCTAAATTTTTCTTATTAATATTTGAGTTAATTTTGGTTCTTGACTTTAGTTTAAATATTTTTCCGGACGTTCTAGCTGTCCGACCGACATCGTCACCGAATAAAGAGAATGTACGAGTTGCTACCGAGAGGGTGTTACAACTCTTCCTCTAATTTAAATTTCGTCCTCAAATTTACGACTTAAGTAATCGGGAGTTGCTACCTTCTTGTTTCTTCACTTCCTTGTATCGCCTCATCGATTATGCAGGTTTGGCTCTTCCCGAGCTTCCATAGCATATTCTTGTGGTGCCACCACGACTTCGGGCTTTTCAACCGTCTCGAAACAATCTTACGTGAAATGTCACCATTTCGCTCTACCCGATCTTTTACCCTTTGAACTATAGGGAAAGGTCTATCAACTTGTACCTGAGCTATTGAACAACTCCTCTGAGGGCAATCTTTTATGAAATGATCCGTAGCCCCACACTTGAAACACTCTCCAGTTAACAATCGACACTCCCCTCTGTGTCTTCTACCACAATGCATACATTCAGGCGCTGGGGTTGATCCCTTTGTTATTATGCCCGGGGAACTAGCTATAGATATTCCAATCTGGCCTCTGTGGCCCTGTGTCTGATCTTGCGAACTAGAACCCTTAAACTTCTTACTATCAGTTGGTATACTTGACTGTCCTAGTCCAAATTCCCTCTTACGCTGCCTATCTTTCCTATTTTGTTCATTTATTCTCACTTTCTCCACTTTTAATGCAGCTTCCACTAACTTGGCGAAGTCTGTGATCCCCAAGGCAGTGATCATGATCTTTATATTATCATTTAATCCTCTTCAAATCTCTTACACCTTTCACTTCATTAGGGACTATCTCCCTTCCATAGTGGCTCAATCTTACGAATTCCTTCTCATACTCTACCACCGACAACCGTCTCGCCAAAGTTAATAAACTCTCTTCTTCTCTCTTCTAGGTATACAGACCACATATTTCTTCTTAAATTCGGAGAGAAAGAAGTCCCATGTCACTATTTCTCGCTGCACTTCATCGGACACGTGTCCCACCATTCATATGCATCGTCTTGCAGAGATACTGCAGATTCCAAGTTTTGCTCGAGTGCAATGGAGTTGTTTTAGAATTCCTATTCTATTCAACCAATTTTCTACGCAATGAATCATCTTCTCTCTTACCATAGAAGTCCACTGCTCCAAACTTTCTTAGCCTTTCCAGGTGTGATTTCTGCTTGGTGGTGGTGGTGGCATTACTCCAGCCATTTGTCTAAAGAAATCGGCCATTTGCTAGAACATGGCCTGTGGAGGCTGAGCAGGCTCTGCTTGAGCTGGTGGAGTAGGTTCTCCCCTACCCCGCCTCACCGCTGGTGGAGCATGACTCTCCACTTCCTCCTCGACTGCTCTCTGTGATGAAGGGTCCATATCCTATTCAAAATAAGAAAGACAAACAGATCTGCATTAGTGTCACCTCGACTCTTACAAATCCAATGCATGGTATGGACTCAATCTAGGCCCAGAAACGCCTAAACTGTGCTCTGATACCACTAAATGTGACACCCCTTACCCGACTACAGTGTAGCCGACCAAGTTATGCCACTCAGTGTGCCGAACACTCTATTTTATCTTTATTCTTTTTTATCGTAGTTTTGAATATAACTTGTGAAATATAATTTATTTAAGCCATTTATCGAAATTATAATTTATTTGAGGTTCCGAGAATTTTATAGAAAATCCGGCAGAGTACCGGCTAAAAATAGAGAAAATAGTTCTTCGGAACCTGTGAAAAACACTTCCTATGATCATATTCAATCATCTCATCACTCTCAAACTTCAATATCAAAATCTCAACATTTTTCACCATTCATTTCTCAATCATTCATCTCATGTGATAATCATGTACAAGTCACAGTTATGTATTCACTTTTCCTTTCACAAACACAATTTTCTTAACAATTCCTCTATTTGTCATTCATTCATTTCACATCATCATTAGACTCAAATCATAAATAAATTCTCACATGTGATTTATAATCACAATTTACAAGTACTTACATTAATACAAAATTATATTACATTTGTTTCAAATACACATGATAAAATAAGAGTTTAATTACCAAATTTATAAAAATCTCAAAATACAAAATGGGACCTAGTGTCCTACCAATGCACTGTAGTCTGTGAGGTGACAAGGACGCTATGCGAATCGTGAACCGCCTTACCGAACTGTGGTCTACTGGGCCCTCTGTCCAAATCTTCGCATCACGCTACATAAAGCGACGCGCTAAGCATAAAGCTTAGTGGTGCCAATAATACAAGAAAATATAATATGCAAATAAAAATAATAATTTCCTTGCTATTGTGTTCATAAGAGATGAATAATTACTAACTTATTGTTTAGTCGAGGGCTAATCATGTTTTATGATATTAACTTCTTCATGCATTTCGTTAATTATTTTCTTCATGATCTTGAGCTTCTTTGTATTTTTGTAATCATTCCTGATACTTAATTTTCGTATTTTCTTTAATAATCGTTCAATCACGCTTATACTTTTCCATGCCCAAGTAACCTATCTTCGACGATCGGATGGATAACGGGTCGTTGGCACTGGACACTGCGGTGCGTCGGGCCGTCATACCATGGGACGCAAAACGTCAACCATGTATGCAGTCAGTATGGCTAAAAAGCCATGATATCACATAATCGGGCATAAAAGCCATGAATACGGGCATAAAAGCCATGAATATGGGCATAAAGCCATGAACACAGGCATAAAGCCTTTCGCAGTACTGCTAAAACAATACCCTATTGGTATGCCAAACTATCCAAACCAATCACATTAGGCCTACTAGGGCATTTTGCATTTTTAAGTTTCACATTTTTGAATTTCAAGTTTTGGTGTCACTATTCACTTCATTAGTCAAACAAAAAGTTGACTTTTGCATAGAAAGTAGGTACATTGGCTTTGGCACTTCAAACATACCACATTTTTCATTTAAAACTTGTTAGAAGTGATCACCATTACCATTTCTAGGCTTAAACCAAGGGAAACAAAATTTTCAGTTTTTGAAGCTTAATTTTACTATTCCATTAAGCACTGTTACAGTGGGAATTTGAGGAAATGGTAAACATGAAAGTTGTTCCTTATTTTGTCTAGTTGAATTTCCTTTTTTGAATCACTCCATTTGGAGTTTTGTAGCTCAAGTTATGGCCAAAATAAATTTACTGTTCACGTGTACTGTTCATGCTGCAATTTTGGGTTTTGGCAGATTTTGGTCCAAATTTGGTCAGTAGTTTGATCAAGTTAAGTTCATAATTTGGTCTAACTTTCTTCATATGAAATGTTCTACCATGCCTTAGGTTTCCATCGGTTTAAGAATCGCCTAAATCCAAGTTTTCTAGAGAAAGTTATAGTCCTCCAAACATTACTACTCAAATGAAAATCTGCAGAGTTGCAGGTTTGATTACTCAACTTTGCCCAATAATTTGAATGGGTTAATGGCATAATTTGGGGTGATGTTCTTCATCAAAGTTTTTTGTCTATATCCTATCTTGTTTCTGTAAAAATTTCAGGTCAATTGACCATACCTACAGTGAGTTATGGCCAAATGAACACTGTTCATTTGGTCATTTCTCTGAAGTTGGTGGTATCCGAATGGGGCCAACTTTTGGTCCTCTTGCTTTGGTCTTTTGGGCATGGTTTCTTCAGTAAAAATGTGCAATTACAAGCCTAGTTTCATGTCCAATTGGCCAAACACCAATTAGACCAACAAAGCTCAAGATATGGCAGTCCAAGTGGACTGAAATTTGATCACCTCACAGCACTCATGGGGCACTGCCCATTCCACTTTGCCATGCAATAATTCACTCCTAATTATGGTCAACTTACCTCAAATGGTCACTAATTGACTATTAGAATGTTCTTTAACAATTTCATAAGCAAAGTCAAATTTTCACTCCTAAACCCTAGCTCAAAGTCATGGTTTTCACAATTTCTTTAGTTAACTCTTTCATTCTTGTATATATATATATATGTATACACTCTAAACATAATCTCCAATTCACTCTAAGTCCATTAATACAATCAAACTCATTCCTTCCTAGGGCTGCCGAAAATTCATAGGGTCCATATACATAGATTCCATTCATTTAATTCACAAAACCTTACTCACTTTAAGTCTTTAACATGAATTAAAAGAGATTTAAGTGTAAATAGGCACTAACCTTGAATAGGGCAGAATTTCAAACTGCCCAAACTCCTTCTTTCTTCTTCTTTTGGCTACCTAGAGGTTACTCAAGTTGCTAGGTTAATTTTTTGTGAAGCTAGGTTATGATTTTGTTGGGTAGAAATGGGTGAATCAAGCTTTGAAAAGCTTGAATTTACTTAGCTATGGAAGAAGAGGTTCACATCCAAATGAAGAAGAAGAACCAGAAAATTTGTCTTTTCATTTGTCATTTTTCTCTTTTTAATTTGGCTTGTTGGGTTGTGATTGGTGGAAGCCTTCCAAATGACATCATGTGATGTCATATTTAGGTTTTTCTTTCATTTTCTTTTCTTCTTTTCTCTACTCATTTTCACTTTAATTTTTAGTAATATTTATTCATATTTTATGTCATATTAATTATTTACTTAACTGGACAAGTCGGCCAAAAATCGCCTCTGAAGGCGAAATGACCAAAATGCCCTCCATTTGGCTTAACGGGTCAAAATTGGCTGTACCGATTGAAAAATTTTTCTAAATATTTTCTTGGCATTCTAATGCCATAGGAACCTCAATGACCCTTCTCTGGAGTCCCAAAAATTATTTTATGAATTTTTTCCCTGGTCTAGGGCTCCTCGTTGCGAGAACCGCAACTTCCCTATGGGTTACCCATCGCTTGGGCACCGGCTCATTTGACTTGGTTGTATTTTATTTCTAAAATTTTTCCTAAATTTTTCTTATTAATATTTGAGTTAATTTTGGTTCTTGACTTTAGTTTAAATATTTTTTCGGACGTTCTAGCTGTCCGGACCGACACCGGTCACCGGAATAGTAGAATGTACGGAGTTGCTACCGGGAGGGTGTTACAGAAAGAAGTGGATAGGATGGCTTGATGGTGGAGAGAGAGAGCTTCATGCATGGTGGCCATGGAGGTTTTTGGGAGGAGCAATTTGGCAAGGTTTTCTCAAGGTTGAAGATGACCCAATTCTGCCCACTAATGCTTATTTTATGTAGTTTATAATATAGTTGGTGGAGCACTTATGAGTTGTTTAATGTTTAATTATATTAAGGTTCCTTTATTTACACATTTACCTCTTTTCTTTCACAATTTACATAATGTATCATAATTTAATTTTTTTTTTATGACATTTCTAAAGTGTAATATCATTTATTTTTAATGGATATTGAGGTCCAAAGGCAACACTAGGTGTCAAATGACCAAAATACCCCACTTCGGGTTACTTTCCCAATTTTTCGGTAACACCGATTTTTGTCTGTTTCTCGATTTTTCATTTTTCTTTGTACTAATCTATTAATTTTTCTTTGATATTTCTAGTGTCAATTACATTTCAATAAATCTTTATTTATGTCTCAAAATTATATTCAGAGGGTTCCCCGTGATCCTGGGGTCGGCAACGGCCTTCCCGGTGCTGTCACCCATCACTGTGGTGCCGGCTTGTTTAACTTAGCATCATTTTCTCTCTTTCATTTTTGTTTGATTTTTCTTGTATTTTCTTTTTATTTATTTCATCATTATATGTCTGTTTACTATCACCGAAGTGTAGTTCCAGACATCCTGACTTGCCTGGACTGTTATTTGACTACTGGAGCAACAGAACATACAGAACACGTGCAATGGGGATGTTACACAAATGGCCATTTCTTTCCTTAAACTATGTCAAAGACATCATTTAGCACTTCTTCACATTTTTGGTGTCTAAACCCTAATGTTCAAAACCCTAATTTTTCTCCCATTTGGCCAAAACCCTAGTTTAGGTTCCATATATGTTTTCTTTCATTTTCTTATGAAATTTCATATTAAATTAACTTTATTCCAAGCTTATACAACTAATCTAACATGAAAAGAAAATTATCTCTTGTTGATTTCCTTCCAACTTCACTTTTCTTCTAATTCTTGTTCTCCTTGCTTGTAATCTCTTAATCAAAGATCTCTTTGATGTTTTCTTTTAGTGGGCTATGGAATTTATGAAGGGAATTTAAGGGACTTAAAACTTGGGAGGGGAAATCAATGAGGAGAAGAAGTGGAAGAAGAAGAAAAAAAGAGAGAGAGAGAGAAAGAGAGAGGAGAGGGTGGTGGCCGCTTATGAAAAAAAAAAATGAAAAAGACATTTGTCTTCTTATTTATATATATATATATTTATCCCCAAAATTAGCTTATTAAAATTATAAATTTTAATTGTGTCATAAGGATAATTAAACTTAAATTTTTATTCCCTTTTTTTTGTTTTTTACATTTACACTTAATTTTTCCTTTTAATTAAGTAATTAAATTTAACTATCAAAAGCCCATAAGTCTTTCATTTTAATTTTGTCATATTGGAAATGAAAGTTTAAGTTTTCATTTCTTAAATTTTCCCTTACACATTTTTACTTGAATTTTTCTTCAATTTTTATCCCATAATTCAATTCGTTAATTTCAATTAATTTAATTGACATTTTAGTCAAAAGTCAACTCTTGAGGTGAATTGACCAAAATGCCCCTCATTGGGTCATAATCCTTCTTTTTATAATATCCGATGAGTCCTTAGTTTTTTTTTGTTCACTAGAATTTTTATTGTGTCTATCTTAATTAATTTTCTATTTATTTTTGGTCCTTAAGATGTCTTTGAATAGTATTAGTCACGGACCAAAAATGGTACTATTCATAACTCGGAGGTTCGGGGTGTTACATAGTAAGGAAAGAAATAAAAGAAGGAGATCTTATCCTCTTATTCAACTTTAGATTGAAACTCTTTCCAGGGAAGCTAAAATCAAGATGGTCCAGACCTTTCAAGGTCACCCAAGTCTTCCCACATGGAGCAGTAGAAGTGTGGAGCGAAACCTCAGGTGCATTTAAGGTTAATGGGCAGAGGCTGAAGCCTTACTTTTAGGGAGAACCCATAGAATTGGGAGTCAATTGCACTCTCGACCATCCTACCGACAGACCATAAACAAGCAAAGTCCAGCTAAAGACTATAAACAAGCGCTTTTTGGAGGCAACCCAAAAATTTTTTCTGAACTTTTCTTTTTTCTCCTTTTTCATATTGATTTTTGTTTCGTACTCATTAGCATTTCATTTTGTAGGATTTTTTGGAAAGGGGAGTAGAGAACAAGAAAGGAGAGGAATCACCAAGTCAAAACCACAAAAGGGAAAATTGGACAAAACTAGGGAAGTAGCTCTATTGCTAAACTTTACATCCATTTCAAGTGTTGTGATGATAAAAATTTTTCATTTGACTAAATTTTGGAAAATCAGAAAATTACATGGGTCGTATACTGGTTTCACACGCCCCGTGTAACTTTCTGGAAGTCCGTAAATTTCTTGCACTTTTTAACTCTGAGGGATATAGAAAGTTAAATGGGTTCATAGCCCAATTTACACGGACCGTGTAATGTCTCTAGCAGAATAACTTAAAGCTAGGGAGTTACATGGGCCTCCTTGTATTTGACACAGACCGTGTAACATATCCAATAAAGCAACTCGGGAGATAAAAAGTTACATGGGTCCCAGAGCTCATTTACATGGGCCGTGTACTACGACAGAATTTGAAATTTTCAAGCAGAAATTTACATAGCCCTACATGTCGGGACTCATGTAGTGATACACAACCCGTGTATCATGTCGCAGACGCGACTCCTGGGGCACGAAACGCGCTAAATGAAGAGTCCTAATGGATCTTTAAATGCACCCCTCGCATTAAAACCATTCATAAAGACAAAACCCTTTATATCCACCCCTCCTAGCCTATAAAAACCCCTCAAATCTCATCTCCCCTCACCAAACCCTACTCTTCTCCTTCCCAAAAACTCATTAATGCTTCCTGCAAAGTGATCTACAAGAAGAATCAGCTCTTCCTTGGGGCAAAGAGGAGAATCCTCATCTTCTCCACTTCACCAAACACTACATGCATCGGTTTGCTGCCCACACCATCATGGGCTATGGCGACAGCCCTAGCGTTGTAAATGCCAGCGAGCTATTCTTCTTGTGGTGTATGGTCACCGAACAGCGCTACAACACTAGCTTCTTTTTGTGCAACCATCTCCGCTGCCTTTGTCATTAGTCTACCGGGCACATCGTGCTTGGTGGCCTTGTCACAACCATTGCCCTCCACTTCGGCTTCATTCCAAGACATCGCAGGCTACACTCTGTCACTGGAACGTAAAGAATAGATCAAACCATCTGCATACCCATGGGGATATGTAAGAAGGTGGGCAACACCTGCTACCTGCTGGATGCCGAAGGGAATGCCATCCCTCTGAGAGATGAAGCATGAAAAGGACCTGGAAAGACTTTGCAGCCTTAAGAAAAAAGGCCAAGAGTGGATGTTCCAAGAGTCCCCCGTTCGAGTGCCTCCATACACACCACCACCAAGAGATCTGGTCCTCGCATACCTACAGTGCATGGAGACCACCATATACAGCAGAATGCGAGCAATCGAGGACAACCTCCAGGAAGCCCACAACAAATTGGACATGCTAATGGAGAAGCTAGATGAGGAGGAGGAGGAGCCAGCATCGCCATCATCACCATCAGAGACCTTTTAGAGGTAGGACTATAGGATAGGATCTTTATTGTAATATCTTACATGCCTTAGTCCTAGGTTTCAATCATAGGTCTCTTTTATATTTTTAATGTCCAAACTTTTCAATGCCTAATAAATAATATGCTTCCTTATAATCTTTGTACATTTTCTCTGATTTTGCATATTATTTTAACATTGAGGACAATGTCTGGTTTGAGTTTGGGGGGGATACAAGTGCATTGCATATCATTAGATTTGTAGATCATTACATGCATATCATTACATTGTTTAAATTCTGCTACATTATTCTTGCGTATCAAAATTTTTGAAAATTTTGGACTTTAAATTGTGAAACTTAATACTATAACCAATTTCTAGTAAGCTAATAATTGGACTTCACGGGATAGAGGAATGAACGTATCTAGGTAGGCAAAAAGAGATTCTAACATGTTGTTTGTGAAGAAACTAATCTCTTTAATGGAACTAGACTAGTTAAACCTCTTCATAACTATTAATTTATCACATTGAATTTGTAAAATTAGGAGAATATTTTTTAAAATACAAGCAAACCTAAAAATGCCTCACTAGCTCTAGAACATAGCTCTTGGACTTATCAAGGCGAAATCCTAGCATATGTTTAATGAAGTAATGATTAAGGCATTCTTTGCTATAGCCTCACTAAGCCTTAGCCACCCCTAATTAAAATATATATCCCTTGTAGCCAACTTGAAGCCTATATTTATCCCTTAGAATTTATTGCTTACCCATGTTATTTACCCAGCCCCTAACCTAAACACCTACCATACCCTTTTGAGGAAGCAAAATGCATAAGTAAACAACATATTAAATGTAGAAAAAAGAAAATGAAGAGAGGATGTAGAACTCAAGAAAGAGTGCAAGTGTGCAATTGAAATAAAAAAAAAAAATTTTGCCTTTCCAACCCAACGAAAGCAATGAGTCTAGGGGAGAGGACAAAAGGGACATAAATAAAAAAAAAAAAGGAAAGAAGGAAAAAAAAAAGGAAAGAAGGAAAAAAAAAAAAAAAGAGAAGAAGCCCCAAGATAAGTATCATGGAAGCATGCTTGGCACTATAAAAAACTAAAAGCCCCTCTTCTCCATACAAAATATGTGGAAACAAACTTAGTATACTTGGTATTTTATTCATACATGCTATCCTCATATTTGTGTTCCCTAAAAACCTTTCATTGGCAACCAAGTCATTATCCCCTTAGCCCTATTACAACCCTTTTTAAAGACCTTTTGATCTTTTAAAAAGTGCATGCTATGTTAGTAGAGATAGAAAATTGAGATATGCCTATGGAGTTGGAATTGAGTCTCTTCATCACAATTACTCACAATAGGGGCAAATTTGGGGGAGTTAGTGTTTCTTTAATCTATCCCGATAAAACGGGTTATTTGTGGCTTATTAATGGTCTTATATAGAGAAATAATTAGTTGAAACACTATGAAATGAGGTGAAGTTCCAAACAGGCAGCTAATAGAACCCTTATGCCTTGAAAGAGGGAAATTGGTATGAAGGTTAGAGGAGTTCAATTCTATGCTTATTAAATTATTGGTTATATTCCTAAGTATCCCTTGAAATGTGTTTTAAAACAGAGTTTTGCTTTGCTTGAGGACAAGCAAAAGTTTGAGTTTGGGGGTATTTGATACACTTAAATTGTATAGATATTTTTAAGCACATTTGTATATTATCTCATAGCATTTAGGCAAGTATTTTTATGCATAGTAATTGATTTCATTAGTTTTTGTAATTTCTATTGTCAAGCCCTTAATTCTATGTTTTCTGCATTATTTCAGGTGTTTGGGTGAAACCCCACAGTATAACAGTGCAAAAGGAAGCTAAGTAGAGAGGTCAAGAGACTAAGTATTGCTGCTGGCACAAAGTACATGGGTTGTGTAAGCCAAGCCCTAGACCTATGTAACCTTCTGCTAGAAGAAAGCCAGATAGCCAATGGAGAAACAAAAGTACACGGGTCGTGTATTTAGACCCTTGTAATCTACAGAGACCCGTGTAAGTCTCTGCTGGGCAAAAGTTTGAACAACCTTATGGAAACAAAAGTACACGACCCGTGTAACCAGGCTCGTGTAGTTGATGCAGACCCGTGTAACTCTCTGTGCCAATGCAAGACTCCATAGTTCCATTCTAGCAAGTTACATGGCCCTGGACCGTGTAGTGACACACGGGCTGTGTACTAGGAGGCAGCCAGTTTTATAACTCGAATTCCCGCTCTTGTTTTCTTATTCAAATGAGACTACTAAAGCCTTTTGGACTAGGTGCTGTCAAAAGATAAAAGAGAGCCCCCCTTTATTTTTCTGATGTTTTCTCTTTTATTTATAATGGTTGCTCTAGGGTTAGGTCATTTTGAGTCCAAAAGGCTTTAGGAGTCTCATTTAAATCAGAAAACAAGAGTGGGAATTTGAGATATAAAACTGGCTGTCGCATAGTACATGGCCCGTGTGTTACTACACGGCCTAGGGCTGTGTAACTTGCTAGAGTGGAACTGCAGAGTCTTGCATTGGCTCAGAGAGTTACACGGGTCTGCGCCAACTACACGGGCCTGGTTACACGGGTCGTGCACTATTATTTCAATAAGGTTCTTCAAGCTTGTGCTTGGCAGAGACTTACATGGGTCCTTGCAGATTACACGGGTCTAGACTCGTGTACTTTTATTTGTCCATTGGCTATCTATCTTTCTTCTGGTAAAAGGTTACACGGGTCTAGGGCTTGGCTTACACGGGCCTAGATACACGGGCCGTGTACTATTATTCCTATAAGGTTCTTCAAGCTTATGCCCAGCAGAGACTTACACGGGTCCCTATAGATTATATGGGTCTAATTACACGACCCGTGTACTTTTGTTTCCCCATTGTCTATCTGGCTTTCTTCTAGTAGAAGGTTACACGGGTCTAGGGCTTGGCTTACACGGCCTGTGTACTTTGTATCAGTAGTAATACTCAGTCTCTTGACCTCTCCAAGCTTCCTTTTGCACTCCTATACTGTGGGGCTTCACCCAAACACCTGAAATGCTGCAGAAAACATGGAATTAAGGGCTTGACAATAGAAATTACAAAAACTAATGAAATCAACTACTATGCATGAAAAAACTTTCCTAAATACTATGAGATAGTATACAAATGTGCTTAAAAACATCTATACAATTCAAGTGTATCAAATACCCCCAAACTCAAACTTTTACATGGGTTTGTGTCAACTACACGAGCTTGGTTACACGGGCCATGTACTGTCATTCCTATAAGGTTCTTCAAGCTTGTGCCCAGTAGAGACTTACACGGGTCCCTGCAGATTACATGGGTTTAATTACATGACCCGTGTACTTTTGTTTCTCCATTGGCTATCTGGCTTTCTTCTGTTAGAAGGTTACATGGGTCTAGGGCTTGGCTTACACGGCCCGTGTACTTTGTATCAGCAGCAATACTCAGTCTCTTGACCTCTCTAAGCTTCCTTTTGCACTCGTATACTGTGGGGCTTCACCCAAACACCTAAAATGCTGCAGAAAACATGGAATTAAGGGCTTGACAATAAAAATTACAAAAACTAATGAAATCAACTACTATGCATGAAAATACTTGCCTAAATGCTAAGAGAAAGTACACAAATGTGCTTAAAAAGATATATACAATTCAAGTGTATCAAATACCCCCAAACTCAAACTTTTGCTTGTCCTCAAGCAAAGCAAAACTCTATTTTAAAACACATTTCAGGGGATATTTCGGAATATAACCAACAATTTAATAAGCATAGAATTGAACTCCTCCAACCTTCATACCAATTTCCCTCTTTCAAGGCATAAGGGTTCTATTAACTGCCTGTTTGGAACTTCACCTCATTTCATAGTATTTCAACTAATTATTTCTCTATACAAGACCATTAATAAGCCACAAATAACCTGTTTTATTGGGATAGATTTGAGAAACACTAACTCCCCCAAATTTGCCCTTATTGTGAGTAATTGTGATGAAAAGACTCAATTCCAACTCCATAGGCATATCTCAATTTTATATCTCCACTAATATAGCATGAACTTCTAAAAAGATCAAAAGGTCTTTAAAAAGGGTTGTAAAGGGGCTAAGGGGATAATGACTTGGTTGCCAATGAAAGGTTTTTAGGGAATGCAAATATGAGGATAGCATGTATGCATAAAGTACCAAGTATACTAAGTTTGTTTCTACATATTTTGTGTGGAGAAGAGGGGCTTTTGGTTTTTTTTTTTTTATAGTGCCAAGCATGCTTCCATGATACTTATCTTGGGACTTCTTCTCTTTTTTTCTTTTTCTTTTTTTTTGTCCCTTTGTCCTTTCCCCCAAACTCGTTGCTTTTTCTGGGTTGGAAAGGAAAATTTTTCTTTGATTTTAATTTCACACTTGCACTCTTTTTTGAGTTCTATAGCCTCTCTTCATTTTTTTTTTTTTACACTTAATATAGTTTTTACTTATGCATTTAGCTTCCTCAAAAGGGTATGGTAGGTGTTTAGGCTAGGGGCTAAGTAAATAACATGGGTAAGCAATAAATTCTAAGGGATAAACATAGGCTTTAAGTTGGCTACAAGGGATATACATTTTAATTAGGGGTGGCTAAGGCTTAGTGAGGCTATATCAAAGAATGCCTTAATCATTTCTTCATTAAGCATATGCTAGGATTTCGCCTTAATAGGTCCAAGAGATATGTTATAGAGCTAGTGAGGCATTTTTTTAGGTTTGCTTGTATTTCAAAAATTGTTCTCCTAATTTTACAAGTTCAATGTGATAAATTAATAGTTATGAAGAGGTTTAACTAGTCTAGTTCCATTAAAGAGATTAGTTTCTTCACAAACAACATGTTAGAATCCCTTTTTGCCTATCTAGATATGTTCATTCCTCTATCCCATGGAGTCCAATTATTAGCTTACTAGAATTTGGTTATAGTGCTAAGTTTCACAATTTAAAATCCAAAATTTTTTAAAAAAATTTTCAAAAATTTTGATACACAAGAATAATGTAGCTAAATTTAAATAATGTAATGATGTGTATGTAATGATATGCAAATGTAATGATATGCAATGCACTTGTATCCCCCCCAAACTTAAACTAGACATTGTCCTCAATGTTAAAATAATATGGAAAATCAAAGAAAATGTACAAAGATTATAAGGAAGCACATTATTTATTAGGTATTGAAAATTTTGGACATTAAGCATATTAAAGAGATCTATGATTGCAACTTAGGACTAAGGCATGTAAGATATTATAATAAAGATCCTATCCTATAGTCCTAGCTCTAAAAGGTCTCTGATGGTGATGATGGCAATGCTGGCTCTTCCTCCTCATCATCTAGCTTCTCCATTAGCATGTCCAATTTGTTATGGGCTTCCTAGAGGCTGTGCTTGATTGCTCACATTCTGCTGTATATGGTGGTCTCCATGCGCTGTAGGTATGCGAGGATCGGATTTGTTGGTAGTGGTGTGTATGGAGGCACTCGAATAGGGAACTCTTGGAACATTCGCTCTTGGCCTTCTTCTTGAGGCTATGAAGTCTCGCCAGGTCCTTCTCGTGCTTCGTCTCTCCGAGGGATGGCATTCCTTTCGGCATCCAGCAAGTAGCATGTGTTGCCTACCTTTTTACGTATCCCTATGGATATGCAAATTGTTTGATCTATTCTTGACATTCCAGTGACAGAGTGCAACCTGTGATGTCCTGGAACAAATCTGAAGTGGAGGGCAATGGTTGTAATAAGGCTACCAAGAACGATATGCACAGTAAACTGATGACAGAGGCGGCAAAGATGGTTGCACAAAAAGAAGCCGGTGCTGTAGCACTATCTGATGACCATACACAATAACAAGAATAGCTCGTTGGTGTTTACAACACCAAGGCTATAGCTACAGCCCATAATGAAGTGGGCGGCAAACCAATGCATATAGTGCAGGGCTAGACTTGTGATGCCCATGGATTTGGACTTGCTGGAGTTATATGGCTCTGTGTTCAGGGCAATGGAACTCCAGAAGTTGATGCTGTTTGTGACACCCCTTACCCGTCTACAGGGTAGCTGAGAAAGATATGCCACACAGTATACCGGAACACTATATTTTATTTCAATCATTTTTATTCTTCCTTAAATTTATTTCTTCATGGATATGAAGTGCAATTTGTGAAGTTTAACTCATTTAATTCATTTATTGAAATTATAAATTCATTTGGGGTTTCGAAAATTTTATAGAAAATTCCGCAGGGTATCGGCTAAAAATGGATAAAACAGTTCTTCGGAACCTGTGAAAAACACTTTCAATAATTTCTAATCATTCTGAAACTCCATTTGTATCACATCAATTTATAACAATTTCTTAACAATTCCTCCATTTGTCATTCATTCATTTCACATCATCATCATGCTCAAATCATAAATGAATTCTCATATGTTATTTATAATCACAATTTACAAATATTACATTAATATAAGATTATATTACATTTGTTTCAAATACACATGATAAAATAAGAGTTTAATTACAAAACTTATAAAAATCACAAAATACAAAATGGGACCTAGTGTCCTACCAACGCACTGTAGCCTGTTAGGTGACACGGATACTATGCAGAACTGTGAATGGCCTTACCCAGTCTGTGGTCTACTAGGCTCCCTGTCCAAATCTTCAGTACCTACGCGTTGCAAAAGTGATGCCCTAAGCAAAAAGCTTAGTGGTGCCAATAATACAAGAAAATATAATATGCGAATAAAAATAATAATTTCCTAGTTATTGTGTTCATAAAAAAATGAATAATTACTAACTTATTGTTTAGTCGAAGGCTAATTATATTTTATGATATTAACTTCATTATGCATTTTGTTAATTGTTTTCTTGATGATTTTGAGCTTCTTTATTTTATTGTAATCATTCTTGATCTTTATCTTGATATTTAATTTCCTTATTTTCTTTAATAATCAATTTAATTACAATTATACTTTTCCATGCCCAAGTAACCTATACAAATTAACCGGACTGGATAAATGGGTAAACTAGCACTGGGTACCAAGTACCTCAGGCCATCACACCATCGGTCACAATGTGTCTCCCGGTGTGCAAATAGAATGGCTAATAAGCCATAAAAACAATAAGGCATAAAGCCAAGTATAACATCATAATCAATATAGCCATAGGCTATCATCACAGAATGGCAATGAAGCCATATATCATATGCAGTACTACTATCAGAACCCTATTGGCATGCCAACCTATCCAAACCAATCACATTAGGCCAACTAGGAATTTAACACTTTTAATTTATGTAATTCTTTGAAATTAAAATTTTATGGCTACTATTCATTTCATTAGTCAACTAAAATGATGAATTTTTCATAGGCAATAGGTATATTGGTTCTAATATTACCAATATATCACATTTTGCATTCTAAAGTTGTTGGCATTGGTTGCTAATTCCATTTTAAAGCATAGTGTTAGTTATTCACAATTTTTAGATTTCGAGCACTAAGTTTACTGTTCCATTGGTCATTTGTACAATAGGAATTTGGCAAAGTTGTCAACATAAATGTTGTTCCTTATTGTATCTAATTGCATTTCCTTTTTTGAATCACTCCATTTGGAGTTTTGTAGCTCAAGTTATGGCCTAAACACCATAACTGGCCGGATTGCAAACTTTCCAGATTTTTCTGGGCAGAACCAATTCTGCAGGTTTTGTGTATTGAATGCAGATCAGTTTTTGAACATATTATGATCAAAATTTGGGTTTGGTTTCTTCATGAAAGTTGTAGGTCTATGTCTCAGCTTTCTGCTGGTAAAATTTCAGGTCAATTGGATCTTTCTACACTGAGTTATGACCAAATGAATAAATACTGTTCATTTGGTCATTTTGCCCAGGTAGAATGCAAGTCACCCAAATTAGGGCAATTTTTAGGTCAACTTGATTTGGTTTTCTGGGTAGGGTTTCTTCACCAATGTTTTGCCATTATGTGTCTAGTTTCATATCCAATTGGCCTTGCACCAGTTGAACCTATACAACTCCATTTATGGCTGCACAAACTTGCTGGACTCACACCCAGTCCTGCAGGTCAACAAGGCAGCGCACCTCATTTCAACTCCAACACTCTTACTCACTTCAATTCCTTCTTACAGACATTCAAATAGTCACTAATTGACCATTATAAGGTTAATATACCACTGCATGAGCAAACCCTAATGGTGTTCAAATGTCCAAATTTTTTCATGTTCATACATGCATAATCTTTGCATTTTACTTACACAACTATATTCAATCACTCATTTAATACCAAGGGCTGCTCATCAACACTTTGCTATCAAGCAAAATCACCAAACCCTAACCAACCCTAGCTGCCAAAATTTAGGAGTGCACACACACATTTTTATCTTGTTTTCTTACATTTCCTACTTACTTCATGCCATTAAACATGAATTTAATCAAAAATAGCAAAAGTTTGGACACTAACCTTGTTGGAGCTGAATTTCAAGCTAACCAAATTTACTTTTTCCTTCCTCTTTTGGCTTCCTAGAGGATGTTCAAGTTGCAAGATAAATTTTTTGTGAAACAAGGTTGTGGTTTCAAGGTGATTTGGTGGGTGGTTTCAACCTTACCTTAAGCTTTCATGGAGGAATGGGTTAGGAAAATAGGTGACGCCTAGTTTTGTGAGGAAGAGTAGCTGGCTTTTGTTTTTTTTTTTCTTAATTATCCACTTTTATTACTTAATCAAGTGGTGATTTAATTTGATTGGTGGAGAAAAGGTTGATGACATCATGTGATGTCAAAATTGTCATTTAATCTCATTTTCTTTCCTTTTCTTCTCTACTCATTTTCAATTTAATTTTTAGCAATATTTATTCACATTTTATGTCATAATAATTATTTACTTAACTGGACAAGTTGGCCAAAAATCACCTCTGAAGGCGAAATGATCAAAATGCCCTCCGTTTGGCTTAACAGACCAAAATTATCTGTACCGTTAGAAAAATTTTTCTAAACCTTTTTTTGGCATTCTAATGCCATAGAAACCTCAATGAATCTTCTCTAGAGTCCCAAAAATTATTTTATGAATTTTCTCTCTAGTCTAGGGCTCCTAGTTGTGAGGACCGCAACTTCCCACTGGGTTACCCATCGCTAGGGCACCGGCTCACTTAACTTGGTTGTATTTTATTTCTAAAATTTTTCCTACATTTTTCTTGTTAATATTTGAGTTAATTATGGTTCCTCACTTTAGTTTAAATATTTTTCTAGACATTCTAGCTGTTCGGACCGACACCGACCACCGGAACAGTAGAATGTACGGAATGGATACAGTGAGGGTGTTAACTATTATAGAGCATGTGGTTCCTAGGGATCTCCTGGTGGCCAGCGCTGTCAAAGCCGAAGATGACATTGAACTCATCTATGTTCATCACCCGGTCGATACCGAGGACGTGAAATTTAATCCTACCCCTATCCTCCCTATTAGTAGGCTATAAGGTGGCCTTGAAACTGCCTAAAAACTCTAATTTGGTGTCCCGGTATACTGGAAACTGGAGTAGGGCGAACCTTATCCACCTGATGCTATCGAATAGCCCATTGATTTCATTCTGCAACTCGATTTGCTCCAGCAGTAAAAAATCCATGTATTTGGTGGAGCTTATTTTCTGGGTGTGAAGCCGGGTGCACATTGCCTTATGGGCATCATCACTGAATCCCCAAGGAATGGAGATTTCGGGTTGTGGAGTGGCTTGTGGTTGGGGTTGCGGTGGAGGATGGGCTAGTTGAGATGGTTGGAGAGAGGCTACCCTTGTTCTTGGGCTTTGGGGTGGCGGCTGAGGTGGAGAAGATAAGGATTCTCCTCTTTGCCTCAAGGAAGAGCCGATTCTTCTTGCAGATCACTTTGCAGGAGCCATTGATGAGTTTTTGGGAAGGAGAAGAGTAGGGCTTGGTGAAGGGAGATGAGATTTGAGGGGTTTTTATAGGCTAGGAGGGGTGAAGATGAAGGGTTTTGCCTTTATGAATGGTTTTAATGCTAGGGGTGCATTTAAAGAACCGTTAGGACTCTTCGTTTCGCACCCTAGGAGTCGTGTTTGCGACATGATACATGGGTCATGTATCACTACACGGGTCCCAACATGTAGGGCTGTGTAAATTTCTGCCTGAAATTTTCAAATTCTACCGTAGTACACAGCCCATGTAAATGAGCTCTAGGACCCATGTAACTTTCTGTCTCCCGAGTTGTTTTACTGGATATGTTACACGGCTCGTGTCAAATACAAGGAGGCCCGTGTATCTCCCTGGCTTTAAGTTATTCTATTAGAGACATTACACGATCCTTGTAAACTAGTACACGACCCGTGTAATTTTTTGATTTTTCAATTTTTTTTTATCAAATGAAAAATTTTTTTCATTACAACACATGAAATGGATGTAAAGTTTAGCAATAAAGCTACTTGCCTGGTTTTTTCCAATTTTCCCTTTTGTGGTTTTAACTTGGTGATTCCTTTCCTCTCTCATTCTCTACTCCCCTTTCCAAAAAAATCCTACAAAATGAAATGCTAATGAGTACGAAATAAAAATCAATATGAAAAAGGAGAAAAAAAAAAGGTTCAGAAAAATTTTTGGGTTGCCTCCCAAAAAGCACTTGTTTATAATCTTTAGCTGGACTTTGCTTGTTTATGGTCTGTCGGTAGGATGGTCGAGGGTGCAATTGACTCCCATTTCTATGGGTTCTCCCTGAAGGTAAGGCTTCAGCCTCTGCCCATTGACCTTAAATGCAACTGAGGTTTCACTCCACACTTCTACTGCTCCATGTGGGAAGACATGGGTGACCTTGAAAGGTCCGAACCATCTTGATTTTAGCTTCCCCAAAAGAGTTTCAATCTAGAGTTGAATAACAGGACAAGATCTCCTTCTTTTATTTCTCTCCTTGCTATACGCCTGTCATGCTATCTTTTGGGTTCATCCTTGAAAATTTTAGCGTTTTCATACGCATCCTGTCAGATTTCTTCCAACTCATTCAGTTGTAGGAGTCTTTTCTCAGCAGCAGCTTTGAGGTCAACATTTAGGATCTGAATTGCCCAGTAAGCTTTATGCTCAAGTTCAATAGGGAGATGGAATAATTTTTCATAAACCAATCGAAAGGGTGTTGTGCCAATTGGGGTATTATATGCAGTATGGTATGCCCATAGTGCATCATCTAACTTCATGCACCAGTCCTTCCTGGATCTGTTTACAGTTTTTTCCAGAATCTACTTCAGTTTCTTGTTTGAGATTTCTACTTGACCGCTGGTTTGAGGATGATAAGGTGTGGCCACCTTGTGAGTCACTCCATACTTTTTCAGTGGTGTTTTGAATTGTTGGTTGCAGAAGTGACTTCCTCCATCGCTAATTATTGCTCTTGGTGATGCCAAATCTTGTGAATATGTTCTTCTTAAGGAACCTTGTGTTAGCAGTATGCCCTAGAGCATATCATTTAGCGTGTATCTTGTACATGTTTTTATTAATAAAAGGCATTTTCACTTTTCCGTTTACATAATATATTTATGTGTAATAGAAAAGGTCCATTGATATTTTGCTAGAAATTTTATTCTTAAGTTGTTAAGAATATGAGTGACAGTCTTTCTAGCACAAAGTATCATAAATAGGTTCATAATCGAGAATACTTCACAATAAGGACATGACTTATCCAGTAAGATTGTATTCATGTTTGTTCCTAAGTTATTTATATGAGATATAAATAAGATGGAATGGTGAGTCTCATGCCATATAACAAACATGATAGGCACTTATACATGATAAGTAGGCCGAACCAGCAATATTTATGACAGGCACATGCAGTTTACTCTTGTCAATGTATTATCATAAATCATATCAATGCATATAATCTTTAGACCTGAGATAGCACAGTTATCTTGTATGTAGGTGGTTTGAGTTTGATACAGCTTTCATACTTGTATTGTATATGGGTATATGGGCATGTATTGGCTCCTACTAGTTATATATGGAGTTAGGTGTTGATCAAGATAGAATCTGATTCTCTAAGTAAATAGGGATAAAATCTTATGTTCATTTAATTGTTCTTGACGTCTCAAGTTCCTGGCCAGGACAGATAGATTTAATCAGAAAAGTGTTTTTGATGAGAAAATCTTTTTAATCAAGAACTAGAATTAAAAGAGAACATAATATTCATAGCAAATGGGATTTGACATAAACCATGACTCCAGCTCGAATTGGGATTTAATAACAGAGAGATTCTAGTGCATGGTAACATATGATTATAGGTTCATTTAAGGTAAACTTTATTACTAATTGGGTGGCCATGGCATGCTATGCTAGGTGTTTACCATGGTCTATAAGGTGCATAAAATGATTTAGAGAAATCATTGATGGTAAGAAAGAGTTCTGATGATATTAAGAGTTGATATCATGTCGCATTTCCAATTAGTGATGAACCTAGTAAGTCACACACATACTCAAGTAATCACCAAATTAAATATAATTTAATTAATTAATTAAAGAGTTTAATTGACTAATTAAATAGGTTTAGTTTGCAATTAGATTGCAAAGTCCCTAGCATGGCTTGAAACCAAATCTAGGTTATTGGATGTATTGTATAAGTTAAATTTATATTTAAAGTGTTTAAATATGAATTTAATTAATGGAAAATTAATTAATAGAGATTAATTAATTAGTTTATATTTGATATAAATTGATTAGAAGAAGAGAAATAATTATTTTGGGTTGAGAACTCAAAATTAAGACATAGGGGTATTTTGGTCATTTCACAGGGTGACATGTGGCACCATGAGATGGTGACACATGGCATTACACATAAGCTTGCCATATGTCTTTTAATCATGTAAGATGATCAAAGTCAAGATTAAATATAGGTTTTACACTTGACACAATGTGATTGGGTCAATTAACCTAGAGCTAATCAAGAGGTGACATGTGATAAGGGTTTTAAGTGGTGACCTAGCTATATAAGGAATAGGATGAAAAGAAAAAATACAAGCTGCCATTCATCTATTTTGTGCCACCACCCTTGGCTTCCTCCCCCTTCTCTTCTTCTTCATCTCCCATCAATTCAAAGAGATTAGCAAATAATCTCCTGAATTAAAAATACTAGAAATTGTTTCTAATGTCCTGTTTACATCTTCAATCTCTCAAAAGGCAAAACTTGATTTTCTAATTCATAGAAAAAGCTTTAGAAGCTGTTCAAGGGCTGCCATTGGTGATCTTGATGTGGATAAGCTAGAGGGATAACATCTGGTGTCCTAGACACATCCCAAAGGTGCCAAACACATTGCAGTGCATCAAAAGGTTAGTGCACTTGTTCTTGATCTAATGTAGGGTTCTAATGAATTAATCTGTTAATTCTAAAATCTTAAATGGCAAATGTAGATCCAAAAATATATTAAAAGAGTTTTAATATGTTGTTTATCATTGAAATCAAATAGATAAAAATAAATCTTGCATGATGCATGTGACCTTAGATGAAAAATTTTCAATTTCAATGATGAAAACTTATGTTTTTCCATGCTTCTGCTCCTTCAATTGGTATCAGAGCCACTATATTTGCCATTTATATTGTTGATTATATGATTTAATTGTGTGGTATGGTCATGAGATGATAGATCCATTGCTAGTTGCAAAGGAATGGTGGTGGAATGGTGATAAACATCATTGGTGCGCACACTTTATGGTCTCCAATGGTGTGCGCAAGGTTTGGGTTTTTAATTTACAATTGTTATATGATCTAAAAGCTCATTCTATATCTAATTAAATTGTTTAATTAGAGTTTTAATCACACAATTAAATTTGATTCAAATCTGAATTTTAAAAGCTGTTTGAATGTGATTCAAATCTGAATTTTTGAAGTTGTTTGAATATAATTCAAATCTGAATTTTACAAGTTGTTTGAATGTGATTCAAATCTGAATTTTTAAATTTATTTGAATCATATTCCAATCTAGATTTTTAAGTTAAATATGAGATATTCAATTCAATTTAAGTATGTATGTTTTATTTAATTGTTAAATAGTAATATGCATGATGGATGATCATGGACTATAAAAGACCAATGTGATTAGATTTATTTCTTTTATGTTTCTTTGGGTTGTAAATTAATTAATTTATTTTAATTTATTATTAGGCATGTATTATTAAGGTAGTAATAATTTTGGGTTGTAATTTCATTTATTTAGTTCTTGTAAATTCACCTTGGTATGCCAAGGATTACTATGTAATTGAATTGCAAGAAGACCAAGGAGGTCAAGAGCATTAGTGGGACCAGTGAGAGGAATTCAAGATCAAGTGTTGATTATGTACTCCTTCAGCAACTCTTGTAAAATAAATGATTGACATACACTTAGAAATGCCCTGATTCAATTCTTGGTGGCCCATAATTGAATCCCTTAAAAAGTCCATGATCATACCATATTTACTGTTTATCCATGAATGCATGAGATGTATGGGAATGTATGCAAGTATATAATATATGCATGCTAAATGGATAATGTGCAAAGTGAGATCATAATGGTAATTGGGACGACCACAAAATCTTCCAAATAAATGATTAAGTTGGATATGCTATAATTAAAGTAATTATAACATGGGCCCTCCAATAGGACAATTATTTTAAGAAATTTTAAATAGTTGCATATGATGCAATTAATTTAAGAGATTTTCTTAAGAATAATTGTTAAGCATGTGATGTTGTAAAAATATAAATGGTTTGGTGGCCAATAATGGATGTGCCTGAGGACATTAAAATTATTTGCATGTTTACTGGCTCAATGGGATCAACTTAACTAATGCAAGATAAGTCAATAATAGATGTGCCTGAGATTTTGAGCATTAGGGACTAGGTAAAGGATTGAACCTCACATGAGATGTGATGGGCAAGGAGTTGCTCACTTATAGTTTATTGTGATTTTAATAATGGATGTGCCTGAGGATGATCAATAGGATTATAAGAATTCAATCATCCACTAGAAATCCATCCAACTAGGATTTCTATTTTCTACTTTGGAAGTGTAGGATTTGCTAAGTTAGTGGGAGCACTAATTTGATTAAAAGACTATAATCATTTTGGTTAATTACATGATACATTTACTAATTAATCTGGTTATTTTTTGCAGTTAATTTTCTGATAATAATGAGCACAGAACAACCACCACCATTCAATATCCTTGCAAGCATACTTGATCGCAATAGGTTGACAGGACCTAATCTGTCTAATTGGCTAAGAAATTTGAAACTTGTCCTAAACCTTAAACATATTGGATATGTTCTAGACTCACAGGTTCCTGGTCCCTTACCTCCAGAGGCCACACAGAGGAACATGAAACTTTGGACAAGTGGAAGGAGCATGATATAAGAGCTAAGTGTTACATGCTTGCTTCTATGAGTAATGAGTTATAGAAGCAACATGAGAACATGCAGAGTGCAAGTGAGATCCTCCTTCACCTACAAGAGTTGTATGATGAGCACAATAGGAATGCTAGGTATGAGATATCTAGGCAGCTGTTCCGCATGAGGATGTCTGAGGACAAAATGTTGGGGATCCTGTTCACAAGATGATTCGACTGATTGAGCACCTGGAACATCTTGACTTTAACATGGATTTCCAACTGCAAACGAAGTTGATCCTTCAGTCCCTTCCTGAGTCATTTGGGAATTTTGTGACAAGTTTCCATATGACTAAACAGGAATGCATCTTGGCTGATTTACTTAACATGCTAGTTATTGCCCAAAAAGAATATGCTGGGCAATAAAGGAAAAGAGGCAGCTTTGATTGCATCTTCTTCTGCTGGAAAGTCCAACAAGAAGAAAGGCAATAAGAAAAAGAGACCTCAGATTCCTGGTCCTTCCAAGAAAATAGCTGAATAGAAAGGGAAAACCAAAGCTGATGGAGGCAAAGGAAAGTGTTTCCACTGCCAGAAAGATGGGCACTGGAATAGAAACTGCCCAGAGTATAGCCAATAATAGAAGCTTGCAGTAACGAGATATTAGACTCCGAGTTGGCAAAAGCTCTACTGTTGAAGCTTTAGCCATAGGATCTAAATCTTTATACATGTGTAGACATGTTTTGTATTTAAATAAGGCTATGCATGTACCTTATGCCTTTTAAGAACATCATTTCTATATCTAGTTTGACTAGAGATGGTTATGAACTTCAGTTCATAAATGATGTTTACAATATTTATTTTGAAAATAAATATGTTGGTTCGGGTTATATGCATGATGGACTTTATTATCTAGATAATAATGTTAAATACAAATCTAATGTAAGCAATCTAAAAGAATGCAATGCCATGATGAAAATCAACTCAAGTTTAAAATATATTTAGCACTTAAGGTTCGGTCATGTTACAGAAGATAGGATTGCAAAACTGGAGAAAATGGGGATTCTATCCTCATTGGGTTCTGAACCTACTCCAACCTGTGAATCCTGCTTTCAGGGCAAAATGACTAGATCACCCTTTGTTGGACAAGGACTAAGAGCTGAAAATATTTTGGAGCTAATACATAGTGATGTATGTGGTCCATTTAAAGAAATGGCTAGAGGCAGTTTTCATTATTTTATTACCTTTACTGATGATAAATCAAGGTTTGGGTATTTGTATTTGATAAAATACAAAAATTAGTCCTTTAAAAAGTTCAAAGAATTTAAATCTCAAGTAGAAAAGCAAATGGGAAAAAGTATTAAAGCTCTTCGATCAGATCGTGGAGGTGAATACTTGAGTACTGAATTTGATGAATACTTGAGAGAGCATGGCATTGTTTTCTAGCTAACTCCTCTAGGAACACCACAGTTGAATGGTGTATTTGAAAGGACAAATCGTACCCTATTGGATATGGTACGTAGTATAATGAGCTATAGTGATATGCCATTCTCTTTTTGGGATTTGCATTAGAATCAGCTTTGTATATTCTGAATAGGATTCCATCAAAATCAATATCTTCCACACCTTATGAGATATGGCATGGAAGAAAATCAAGTCTTAAGCATGTTAAGATTTGAGGTTGTCCAGCTTATATCAAAAAGCTAAACACTGATAAGTTAGAAACCAGATCAAAAAAGGGTCGATTTGTTGGATATCCAAAAGATAGTTTTGGATATTATTTTTATTTGCCTACATCACAAAAGGTTGTGATAAGTAGAGATGCCACATTTCTTGAACCACAGTTTGCTCAAGAGGCAAAGAAAGGCAAATAGAGTTGGAATTGGAGAATTCTGACCAACCAAACAGATCAGATGGATATAGATACATCTAGTTAACCTACAATTATTAATGAAACATGTACAACTATTCCTCATACATCAACCAGGGTATCTCACCCACCAGTGAGATATGGTTTCCTTCATGAAGAAGAACAAGAGTTGTCTACTCATGAAGAAGTAGATCATGGAGATGATCCACTTACCTATGAAGAAGATATATTAGATATAGACTCTTCAAAATGGATTGATGCTATGAAATCCGAGAATAATTCCATGTATAAGAATCAAGTTTGGGATCTTATTGACCCATCTGAAGGTATTGTACCTATAGGGAATAAATGGGTTTTCAAGAACAAAATTGGTTCTAATGGAAAGGTAGAGACCTATAAAGCAAGGCTAGTCGTGAAAGGGTTTCGCCAAAGGCAAGAAATCAACTATGAGGAGATTTTCTCACCTGTTGCCATGCTTAAATCAATTAGAATTCCATTAGCAATAGCTACATACTATGATTATGAGATTTGGCAGATGGATGTCAAAATAGCTTTTCTCAATAGATACATTGAAGAAAACATTTTCATGGAACAACCTAGGGGTTTTGAATCGCAAGATGGTTCCAAAGTGCGCAAGCTAAAACGATCCATTTATGGGTTAAAACAACCTTTGAGGAGTTGGGACATCTGTTTTGATGAAGCCATTAAGTCATTTGGTTTTAACAAAAATGAGGATGAGCCATGTGTATATTAGAAGGTTAGTGATAGTGCTATCACTTTCCTTATCTTATATATGGATAACATTTTGTTGATGGGTAATGACACAGGTATGTTGACAACTATAAAGGTATGGTTATCAAATAAATTCTCCATGAAAGACTTAGGGGAGGCAACCTATATTCTTGGGATTCGTATCTATAGAGATAGAGGGAAAAGAATAATTGGTTTTTCCCATAGTCTATACTTAGAAAAGGTGTTAAAGAGGTTTAACATGCTTGATTCCAAGAGAGGATTGTTACCAGTGAGACATGGTATCCACCTTTCTAAAAAGATCTCTAAAGACACCTGAAGAAAGAAATAGAATGGCCAGGATTCTATATGCTTCGGCTATTGGAAGTTTGATGTATGCAATATTGTGTACTAGGCTGGATATCGCATATGCTATTAGTTTGACTAGCAGGTATCAATCCAATCTAGGTTTGGAACATTGGATAGCTATCAAGAATATCCTTAAGTACTTGAGAAGAACTAAGGATTTATTCTTGATATATGGAGGTGGTGACATACAATTGGATGGTTGTACTGATTTTGATCTCCAATCAGATATCGATGATAGAAAGTCTACCTTTAGGTTAATGTTCATTTATAATGGAAGTGCAGTTAGTTGGAAGAGTTCCAAATAGAGTATGACTGCTGATTCCACTATAGAGGCCGAGTATATTGCTGTATCAGATGCTGCAAAAGAAGTTGTTTGGATAGAAGGAACCTCGGTCTCACTAGAAATCCAAACACATAGAAAGGCGCTACCACATTATCAGAGAGATAGTTGAGGAAGGCGATATAGCCATGCAGAAAAATAGCATCAGCTGAAAAATCCAGCTGACCCATTCACTAAACCTATGTCACAAACTCAGCTAGACCGACATCTTGAGAAGATGGGTCTAAGATATTGTAATGAATGGTGCTAGTGCTAGTGAGAGATTGTTAGTAGAATGCCCTAGAGCATATCACCTAGTGTGTATCTTGTACATGTTTTTATTAATAAAAGGCATTTTTACTTTTCCATTTACATAATATATTTATGTGTAATAGAAAAGGTCCATTGATATTTTGTTAGAAATTCTATTCTTAAGTTATTAAGAATATGAGTGACAGTATTTCTAGCACAAAGTATCATAAATAGGTTCACAATCAATGATACTTCACAATAAGGACATGACTTATCCAGCAAGATTTTATTCATGTTTGTTCCCAAGTTATTTATATGAGATATAAATAAAATGGAATGGAAAGTCTCATGCCATACGACAAACATGATAGACACTTATACATGATAAGTAGGCCGAACCAGTGACAATTATGACAAGCATATGGAGTTTACTCTTGCCAATGTATTATCATAAATAATATCAGTGCATATAATCTTTAGACTTGAGATAGCACAGTTATCTTGTATATAAGTGGTTTGAGTTTGATACTATTTTCATACTTGTACTGTGTATGGGTATGTGGGCATGTGTTAGCTCCTACTAGTTATATATGGAGGTAGGTGTTGATCAGGATGGAATCTGTTCCTCTAAGTAAATAGGGATAAAATCCTATATTCATTTAATTATTCCTGATATTTTATGTTCCTGGCCAGGACAGATAGATTTAATCAGAAAAGAGTTTCTGATGAGAAAATCTTTTTAATCAATAACTAGAATTAAAAGAAAACATAATATTCATAGCAAATGGGGTTTGACATAAACCATGACTCCAGCTCGAATTGAGATTTTGTAACAGAGAGATTCTAGTGCATGGTAACATATGATTATAGGTTCATTTAAGGTAAACCTTATTACTAATTGGGTGGCCATGGCATGCTATGCTAGGTGTTAACCATGGTCTATGAGGTGCATAAAATGATTTACAGAAATCATTTATGGTAAGAAAGAGTTCTGATGATATTAAGAGTTGATATCATGTCTCATTGCCAGTTAGTGATGAGCCTAGTAAGTTACGCACATACACAATTAATCACTAAATTAAATATAATTTAATTAATTAATTAAAGAGTTTAATAGATTAATTAAATAGGTTTGATTTGCAGTTAGATTGCAAAGTCCCTAGCATGGCTTAAAACCAAATCTAGGTTGTTAGATGTATAGTATAAGTTAAATTTATATTTAAAGTGTTTAAATATAAATTTAATTAAAGAGAAATTAATTAATAGAGATTAATTAATTAATTTATATTTGATATAAATTGATTAGAAAAAGATAAGTAATTATTTTGGGTTGAGAACTCAAAATTAAGACATAGGGGTATTTTGGTCATTTCACAGGGTGACATGTGGCACCATGAGATGGTGACACATGGCACTACACATAAGCTTGCCATATGTCTTTTAATCATGTAAGATGATCAAAGTCAAGATTAAATATAGGTTTTACACTTGGCACAATGGGATTGGGTCAATTAAACCTAGAGCTAATCAAGAGGTGACATGTGACAAGGGTTTTAAGTGGTGACCTAGCTATATAAGGAATAGGCTGAAAAGAAAAAATACAAGCTGCCATTCATCCATTTTGTGCTGCCACCCTTGGCTGCCTCTCCCTTCTCTTCTTCTTCATCTCTCATCTATTCAATGAGATTAGCAAACAATCTCTTAAATTAAAAATACTAGAAATTGTTTCTAGTGTCCTGTTTACATCTGTAATCTCTCAAAAGGCAAAACTTGATTTTCTAATTCATAGAAAAAGCTTTAGAAGCTGTTCAAGGGCTGCCATTGGTGATCTTGGTGTGGACAAGCTAGAGGGACAACATCTGGTTTCTTAAACGCATCCCAAAGGTGCCAAACATTGCAGTGTATCAAAAGGTTAGTGCACTTATTCTTGATCTAATCTAGGGTTACAATAAATTAATCTATTGATTCTCAAATCTTAAATGGCAAATATAGATCCAAAAATATATTAAAAGAGTTTTAATATGCTGTTTATTATTGAAATCAAATAGATAAAAATAAATCTTGCGTGATGTATGTGACCCTAGATGCAAAATTTTGAATTTCAATGATCTGAACTTATGTTTTTTCATTCTTCCGCTCCTTCACCTTGTGGCCACTCTAGCATCGTTGGTTGGTGTTGCAATTGCTTCCACCCATTTTGCCACATAATCAACTCCAACCAGAATATACTTGTTTCCACGGAAAGAGGGAAATGGGCCCATGAAGTATATTCCTCATACATCAAACAATTCTTTCTCAAGTATACCATGTAGTGGCATTTCATTCCTTCTTGAACTGTTACCTGTTCTTTGGCATTGATCACAACCTAGCACAAAGGATCTTACATCCTTAACAAATGTGGCCAGTAAAACCCTGCTTACAAAATCTTGGTTGCGGTTTTTTAGGTGCCGAAGTGTCCTCCATATAGTGATGAATGGCAGTGATGAATGATACTTTCTATATCTTCCTCTGGTATGCGTCTTCTTATCAGCCCATCATTACATCTCTTGTATAGTAGAGGTTCCTCCCATATATAATATCTCACATCATGTGGGAATTTCTTCCTTTACTAATAAGTCATGTTTGGAGGCAGTACCCTGCATACAAGAAAATTAACAAAGTCAGCGTACCATGGAGCCTTGGAGAATGCAAGTAATTGCTCATCAAGAAATGAATCATCAATTGAAAAATCTTTGAAGTCCTCTGTGTACTCCAATTTTAGTATGGAAAGATGGTCAACCACTACATTTTCAGATCCTTTTTTGTCCTTGATTTCAAGGTGTAACACCCTCACTTTAGGTAGTTAGTGCATTCGACTGTTCCGGTGATTAATGTCGGTCCAGACAGTCAGAATGTATGGAACTAAAATTAAACTAAAGTGAGGAGTCATAAATAATCCAAATAATGATAGGAAAAATTAAGAAAAAATTTTAGAAATGAAATGCAACAAAGTTAAATGAGCCAGTGCCCCGGTGATGGGTGACCAAACGGGAAGTTACTATCTTTATAGCTAGTAGCCCTAAACCCGAGGGTAACCCAGTGAAATAATTTCTGGAATGCCAGAGAAGAGTTACAGTGCCCTAGGTAGCATTAATGCCAAAAAAAGGTTAGGAGAATTTTATTAATCGGTACAAACAGTTTTAGCTCCTTAAGCCAAACAGATGGCATTTTGGTCATTTCGCCTTCAGAGACGATTTTTGACCAACTTGTCCATTTATTTAAGTGAACTGTATTACATAAAATGTAAATAAATATTGATGAAAAATTAATTAAAAATAAACAAAAGAGAGAAGAAATAAAATAAAAAGAAAAGAAAAACAAATTCTAATTATGATGTCATAATTCACTAATTATAATTTCTATCCAATGGGCATTAGACAACTACTTAAGGAAGAAGTCAAAAATGATTAAAAGAAAAGAAAAAAGGATATTTTTCTTCATTTTACTCCTTGGCCGAAAATTGTAGAGAGAGAGAGAAGAGAGAAACCTCCATTGATGCTTGTTTACAAGCTTTAGTTCACCCACCAAACTACCTCAAAACCCTAGATTGTCTTCACAAAAATTTAACCTCACACCTAGAGCAAGACTTTGATAGAAAAAAGAAGAAAGAAAAGGAAGGTTTTACAAGCTCAAGTTGGAGCTCTAACAAGTTTAGTGCTTACTTTCCCTTCTTTCTTTCATTATACCTTAAATTGAAGTTAGGGGGAGTTGATATTGCATGAAAAAGTAAGAAAACAAGGGGTATGGGAATGACCTAGATTTCAGCAGCCATGGGGAAAGGTTAGGATTTGATAAATTGTTTGAATTAAATTGCTTACAAGTGGTTTATGATGAGTTTATTTGAGTTGGATGTTAGTTAGCATGTGTTACATGAGATCACCAAATTAATGAGCTAGGGTTTGATATAAAAATTAGGAATTTAATGATATGTTGATAAATTGTTGATGTTGAGACCAATTATCGATAATTAAAGTGCACGGAATGTGAATTGTGGATGGTAGTAGTGTGGGAAGGTGGTATTGGAAGTGTTGTTCTTGTGCAAGAAATTATGGAGCTATGAGTCCAGTGTGTTTAAATGAACATAAGTAGAGCTAGACAGCTCCAATTGGTGTGAGGCCAACTGTAGATGAAATTTGAGACCTTAAGCCACATTTTTTATGAAGAAACCTGTCTTAGAAAACCAAACTAAGTGGCCCTAAAAATTGCCTCAATCCGGGTATAACATAAGCTATCCTTGGAAAATAACTAAATGAACAGTATTTATTCATTTGGTCATAACTTAGTGTAGAAATGCCCAATTCACCTGATATTTATGTAAATGGAAAGCTTAGCCAATTTAGGACAACTTTCATGAAGACCATAACTCTAAATTATGAACAGAACTAAATGAAATTGTCTATCAAAGTTAGGACACCAAAACTGCCAGAATTGATTCTGCCCAGAAATTCTGAAAAATTTGGAATCCGGCCATTTATGGTAAATTGACCATAACTTGAGCTACAAAACTCAAAATGGAGTGATTCAAAAAGAGAATTAAAGAAGGCACATAAAAGAACAACTTTGATGAAGAAAAGTTTGCGAAATTCTCATTTTAGCTTAGACTAATGGAATAGTAAAAATAGGACACAAAAATTGAAAATTTAGAAATACTTCTGGGAGGCTTTGAATTGCAATTGGCAATCAATGCCAATAAATTTAGAACCCAAAATGTGGTATAATTAAGTATCAAACATTTGCATACATATTATGTATGAAAAAGTCAAGAATTTGAGTGAATAGTGATATGTGAATAGCAATCCCAAAGACATAAGAAATAATAAAAGAAATTAAAGAAGCCATTATGGGTACTAATATATATAGTGTAATTAGTGAATTGAATAAATGAATCAAATGAATGTAAGCATGAGACATTAATTCTCATTTTTGTAGAAAGGAAAAATACTTTGTATACAATGATATAGAAGGATAATTGATGTGAATTGCGATTATATGAATAATCAAATGAATGTATAAATTATAATGAAATAATGAAATAATGAAATAATAAAACATAATAACACTCAATAGTACTAATGTGTCCATGTATTGTCTAGACACGTGTGTCAGATTGGATAGATTAGCATGCCAATAGGGTATTATTTTAGCAGTACTGCATAAAGCTTTATGTCTGCACTCATGGCTTTTATGCCCAATTATATGTTATCATGGCTTTTAGCCATACTGATATGTTATCATGGCATTTTAGGCATTCTGACTGTATACGTGGTTGACATTCTGCATTTCACGTCCCATGGTATGACGGCCTGAGGCACCGCGGTGTCCAGTGCCAATGACCCATTATCCAGTTTAGTCAGCCTGTCATAGGTTACATAGGCAGTGAAATTTATTGAAATGAGTTAAGAATAATAGCAACTGAAAATATTAACAATTAAATAAAAGAGTAAGAATATTTGAAATAAATTAGATTAGTTATTTAGTAGAAAGAATTGAAATGAATTGGAGTGATATTAAAATTTAATTATTATGAAATAATCTGTAATAACCTAGAAAGTATTGAATGAAATGATAGAAAAAAATGATAAAAAAGAATTGCAAAAGAGATATAAGTATATTAATACTGTGAATTTATGAATAAATTCCTTCTTAAGAGGAATAAATTAGAATGAAAGATAGTTGATACTAGAAGTATTATATTAAAGTAGATTAAATTCTAGAGTATCCAAAGTATAATCCATTTCTTTCTTTATTTGTATATATTATTTTCTTTGTTATATTATTGCACCACTACTTAGCAATGCTTAGCGCAATGGATTGTTTCCTCGTGCAGGTACTGAAGATAAAACCCAGAGGATATTAGACTGGGATTTTGGAGTCCGGATCTGTAGAAGTGTCAGAAGTGTACAAGGTTGTCACCTCCTCAGCAATGTATGTAGATAGGGCTCACAAAAGTTATTTTATGTATTTATAATTAGTTATTATGTTGAAATGTAAATTATGGAATTGTAATTAATTTGTATATCATATAAATTGTAAATTTATACAATTAGTTTGTAAATTATGTAATTAATAGAAATTTGAGAATTTTGATATATGAAATGAGCATGAATGGATATGCATGGCAATGAATATGAATCGAAATGTATGGACACCATAAAAAATGATGAGTATGGATGAGATATTTATTTGAAAATGTTATTGAATTTTCAAATAGGTGAATAGTGACTCACGTCAAACGATAATAAAATAGGAGAAACTTCACTGGTTTCTCCTTAGAAAAATAATTGATATTAAAAGATAAAGAGTTTAAAATGATTAAAAGAATAAAGTAAGATGAGTTAAGGTGCTCCGGTACCGAGTGTGACATACCTCACTTGGCTACATTGTAGACGGGTGAGGGGTGTCACTCAAGGTCAAATTCTTACAGGAGTAGAATCCATTGAATCAGCCTTGGTTTTACTTCCTTCTTGTTCAAAAGGTACCGGATTGCAGCATGATCTATAAATACAATGACTTTTGACCCAATGAGGTAAGATCTGAACTTGTCCATTGCAAACACCACTGCTAGGAATTCCTTCTCTGTGGTGGCATAATTGATTTGCACATCATTAAGTGTCTTGCTAGTATAATAAATAGCATGGAGCTTTTTATCTTTTCTTTGCCTGAGCACTGCTCCAACTGCAAAGTCACTCATGTCGCACATCACCTTGAATGGTAGCTCCCAATTTGGTGGCTACATTATTGGTGTTGATATCAGGGCTTCTTTGATCTTGTTAAAGGAGACAAGACAATTTTCATCAAAATCAAAGGGAACATCTTGACTTAACAAGTTGGTAAGTGGCTTAGCTATTTTGAAAAAGTCCTTGATGAATCTTCTATAGAATCCTACATGTCTCAAAAAGGTTCGCACTCCCTTGACTGATGTTGGGGGTGGCATGTTTTCACTGATCTCAATTTTTTCCTTATCAACTTCAATTCCTCTTTCTGATATCAAATGTTCCAGAACTATGCCTTTCTTTACCATGAAGTGGCATTTTTCCCAATTTAGGACCAGGTTTGATGCTTCACATCTTTGCAACACCTTAGATAAATTAGCTAGGCAATCATCAAAAGTAGTTCCATAGACAAAAAAATCATCCATAAAAACTTCCATGATATCTTCAATATAATCAGAAAAGATAGCCATCATGTATCTTTGAAAGGTAGCAGGGGCATTACAAAGACTAAAAGGCATTCTCTTATATGCAAATGTTCCATAGGAACAAGTGAATGTTGTCTTTTCTTAGTCTTCTAGTTGAATAGGAATTTGAAAGAATCTCGAATACCAATCTAGATAACAGAAATAAGAGTATTTTGTTAACCTTTCTAACATTTGGTCGATGAAGGGGAGAGGAAAATGGTCTTTTCTGGTAGCACTGTTCAATTTCCTATAATCTATGCACATTCGCCAACCATTGACTACTCTAGTAGGGATTAGTTCATTATTTGCATTTTGGATAACAGTTGTCGCACCTTTCTTAGGAGCTACATGTACTGGACTAACCCATTTACTATCAGAAATTGGGTATATGATACCTGCATCTAATAGTTTTAAAATTTCTTTCTTAACTACTTCTTTTATGTTTGGGTTATGTCTTCTTTGATGTTCAATAGTGGGTTTACTATTTTCTTCCATGGGTATCTTATGCATGCAAATCGAAAGGTTGATTCCCTTCAGGTCTTCTATTTTATACCCTATGGCTTTGCTATGAATCCTAAGTTCTCTTAACAATTTTTCCTCTTCTAACTTAGACAAGCTAGCATTGATTATAACAAGATATTTAGAATTTAGGTCCAGAAATGCATACCTTAGCTTACTAGAATTTGGTTATAGTGCTAAGTTTCATAATTGAAAGTCCAAAAATTTTCAAAAATTCTTAAAAATTTTGATACACAAGAATAATTTAGCTGAATTTGAACAATGCAATGATGTGCATGTAATGGTATGCAAATGCAATTGTATCCCCCCCCCCCCCCCCAAAAAAAAAAAAACTCAAACGTGAAATTGTCCTCAATGTTAACATAATGTGCAAAATCAGAGCAAACGTACAAAAATTTTAAGGAAGCATATTATTTATTAAGCATGGAAAATATTTTGAACATAAATCAAATAAAAAGAGACCTATGGTTTCAAATTAGGACTAAGGCATGTAAGATATTACAATAAAATCCTATCCTATAGTCCTAGCTTTAAAAAGCCTCCGATGATGACGATGGTGATGCTAGTGATCCTGGCTCCTCTTCCTCCTTAACCTCCTCATCTAACTTGTCCATTAGCATGTCCAGCTTGTTGTGTGCTTCTTGGAGGCTGTCCTCGATAGCTCGCATCCTGCCGTATATTATGGTCTCCATGCGTTGCAAGTATGTGATGACCGGATCTGTCAGTGGTGCTGTGTATGGAGGTACTCGGACAGGGGACTTTTCGAACATCCGCCCTTGCTCTTCTTCTTGAGGCTATGAAGTTTCACGAGGTCCCTCTCTTGCCTCATCTCTCTGAGGAATGGTGTTTCCTTCGGCATCCCCCAAGTAGCATGTGTTGCCCACCTTCTTACATATCCCCATGGATATGTAGATAATTTGATCAATTCTCGACGTTCCAGTAACAAAGCGCAGTCTGTGATGTCTTAGAACGAAGCTGAAGTGGAGGGCAATGGTGGTGACAAGGCCACCAAGTACAATGTGCCTAGTGGACTGATGGCAAAGGCATCGGAGATGGTTGCACAAGAAGAAGCCGGTGCTGCACCGCTGTCCAGTTACCATGCACCACAAAAAGAAGAGCTTGTTGGTGTTGAGAATGCCAAGGCTATCGCCACGGCCCATGATGGTGTGGGCGGCGAACCGATGCATATATCGCAATGCTGGACTAGTGATGCCCGTAGATTTAGATTTGCTAGAGTTATACGATTCTGAGTTCAGTGCAATGGAATCTCAGAAGTTGATGTTGTTATACAGCATGCGATTCCTTGGGATCTTTTGGTGGCCGACGCTGTCAAAGCCAAAGATGGCGTTGAACTCGTCCATGTTCATTACCCGGTCAACACCAATGAGGTAAAACTTGATCTTGCTCCTGTCCTCTCTGTCGGTAGGCCATAAGGTGGCCTCGAAGCTGCTAAAAAATTCCAGCGTGGTGTCTTTGTGGGCCAGAAATTGGAGTTGGGCGAACCTTGTCCACCCAATGCTGTCAAGTAACCCATTGATTTCATCTTGCAAACCAATTTGTTCTAAAAGCGGAAAACAGATTTGAAAACTAGTTAAAAATTTAGGCCCATTTTATTTTGCAGCAATTTTAATAGAAATTTCGGCAGTGTGCCGTCTGTATTTTGAGAAAACAGTTCTTCAAATACCTGTAAAAAACACTTTTAATTATTTATCTCAACAACTTCTTCAAATTCACAATCATCCCAATCAATTTCAACATCATTCACCCATTTCCAAAAATTCAAATCCATAATTTCCAATATTCAACAATCAACAAAATACCATTAATCAATTTCATTCAATTTAAAACAAATTTCTTCAATTCATATTTCACTAACGATAAAACAATTTATACACATCATTAAAAAAATTTACATTAAGAGAAATTCAAGCTAAAATTTATTACAAACTTTATACAGACTGCTCAAGACTAGTTTTACATGTCCATACCTTTACATACATTACATACATCAAAATAAATTTTTACAGTCAGGGTATAAATTTTACCCGATAGCATCAAAGCAGGGAGCTCCTCAATCCTCAGCAACTCAATCTGCTGCTCCTCTAGTCTCTAAATCTGCGACAGCAATAACAACCATCGCTAAGTACTAGGACTCAGTGGTTCACAAAATACTAAAATAATCTTTATGCAGAATGTAAATCATATTTATTAAAAAATTTAACTGAACATGAGAATTAAATACAAAACATGAATTATGAGACTTTAATCCAAACAATTTCATTTTGAAGTATCAAAACACATTTCATAAAACCCACAATTATATCATGCCATTCGAAAAAAATATAATCCAATAGCCAGAGGCTAAGGAGAAGTTACATCACAAGGCTAGCTAGCTCAAATATATGCATATCCATTCAATTTCTTCTTCTACTGGCACATACCTCAACACTTCAGCCAGAGAAGAAATCAAAATTCGAAACTGATTACCCCCATTAGTCATGCTAGTAAGGTGTTCAAATAAATGGTCATGACACTGTGATTTCAAAACTTATCTCAACAATTTACTAAACATTTATGCCATCTCAAATATACACAAATAACTTCCAACAAATTAAATCAAAAGCATCATAAATACTTCATCATAATAATGTCACAATTTAATATTTCAAATTATTCAAAATAATATGCAGAAGATAATTTACAGAAATTATACGTTGTGCACAAACCTTAAGCGAGTCGCCTCTTGGCCTCGACTCGATTCTTCGGGTTCTTTCCTGGTGTTTTTTTCAACTGAAACACATAGTTTCACAGTGTTTCAGTATCATAACTTAGCATAAATCCAAAAATAAATTTAATTTCACTTTTACCTAGCTCTAATGTGCTAAACTTGACATTCTTTAAAATTTGATTTACGGAGTTACTATTCACTACACTATTCAAGTCAATTTGTTGACTTTCTAAGGCTTAATGGGTATGGGAATTCCAACTTCACCCACATACCATATTTTGGTAACTAAATTTGTTGGTTTTGGTTGTTTACTCAAATTCTAAGTCTTTTATGCAAATTTACAAATTTTCAGTTTTGGTGTCTTAAGTTACACTGTTCCATTGGCCATTTTTCTATTAGAATTTGGCAAAACTTTCTTCATAGAAAATGTTTTCTATTGTCTTAACTTTATTCTCCTTTTTGAATCACTCCATTTGGAGTTTTGTAGCTCAAGTTATAGCTATTTGAATCATGGCTGCCGGATTGGACTTAACCCAGATTTTCTGGGCAAATTCTAGTTCTGGCAATTTTAGGTCACCAACTTTGGGTGGCCAAATGACTTAGTTAAAGGCATAATTTTGGTTTGTGTTCTTCATGAAAGTTTTAGGTCTATATCTCAGCTGTCCACTAGTAAAATTTCAGGTCATTTAGATCTACCTATCCCAAGTTATGGCCAAATGAACAAATACTGTTCATTTGGTCATTTTTGTACAGGTCAGACTACAAAAATCCAGATTTGGTCAATTTGTTCACTAGGTTTTGGTCACTTTTTGGGCATGATTCCTGAATGAAAAATGTGTCATTTTATGTCTATTTTCATTTTCAATTGGCCTCATACCAATTGGACTCGTAAATTTTCAGTTTTGGTCCCTCAAATGGACCTTGGTCCTGTTGCCTACAGCTTGACTACTTTCAATCCGAATTTAAACTCACTTCTAACATTTCCAACACATCTCAATTGGTCACAAATGACCATTTTTCATCTCAAAGAAGGTCAAACACAACATTTGACCAATTCTCATATTTGTGGCTCCTAAACCCTAGGTGTCCAAAACCCTAGTTGACTAATTTGTTGCATTTAGCTAATTCAAAGCATAAAACCATAATCATTCAACTCCTTGATGTTCATATTCACCTCTAATTCAATCAAACCCATACAAATCATACCCCCACACATGCTGGCTGAATTTCCCTTTGGTCCCCCTAAGATGTTTTCTTTTCATTTTAAATGAATTTCTAAGTTTATTCAACTATAAACACAATTAAATCAACTAACAAATCAAGTTTAGTTTACTAACCTTATGTAGAATTTTTCCACCTCTCCAAACTTCTTCATTCTTTTTCTTTTTATTGTAAATCTCCTTATCAAGGTCTAGTTACAAGATTTAGTGATGAAGAGTAGGGTTTCTATGGTGGGAATTAGGGTTTCTTCAAGCTCAAAATGAGCTTTAATGGAGTTTGGTGAGGGAGAGGGTGAGAGAGAGGGAGGACGGCAAGGTTAAAGAAAAGGGACTTTTTGCATTTTGTTTTCTTTTCTTTATCAAATTTATCCTCTTGGAAGACCAAATTTATCCAATTTTTAATTTTTAATTATATTAGTATGCATGACATCATGCATGATGTCATGCATGATGTCATATCTTTTCAATTTTTCATTTTCTATTTATTTTTCCATTAGTTCTTTAATTTAATTTCCGATTCTGAAATTTTCTTTTCTCCGATTTTATTTGATAGTTAGGTCAGGAGTCAGCTCTCGGGGTCAACTGACCAAATTGCCCCTCGCCGGTTCAACCCGCTTTGAAAATATTTCAATATTTCTTCCGGTTCCCTGACCTAATTATTTGACTGACTTAACAATTCTTTTTCATGATTTTCTCTTTTCCACTGTGTTCACAATAGTCCTAAGGACCACGGCATCACATTTTACAGTTCGAAATTCAAGTTTAAATCGACTTCGCAATCCTTCCCGAGAAGGTCACCCATCGCTGTGACTCTCGACTCATTTAACTTCTTATGTTCTGTTTTTCTTATTCATACTTAACTAATTGACAATCACTAATTATTTGTGTTTATGGCTTATCTAGTTGTCTTAGATGTGGTTCTAATCCTCTTAATTGTCCGAACTGACACCGGTCACCGCAATAGTGAAATATACCAGGCTATACAAATAGGGGTGCTACAATTCTCCCCCCCTTAAAATAAATTTCGTCTCGAAATTTTTACCTGGTATCAATCTCTGAATAGTTGTGGGTGTTGTCTCCTCATGTCCTCCTCTTGTTCCCAAGTAGCCTCCTGGACCGAATGATGGTTCCACAACACTTTCACTAACGGTATCTGCTTATTCCGTGGCTGCTTCACCTCATAAGCCAGAATCTCTATGGGTTCTTCTTCATATGTGAGGTTTGGATTTACTTCAATTTCTTCTACTTGTAGTACATGAGATGGGTCTGATCGATACCTCCTCAACATAGACACATGGAAGACATTATGTATCTTCTCTAACTCTAGAGGTAGTACCAAACGATATGCCAAAGGACCCTCTCTTTCCAGAACCTCATATGGCCCGATAAAACGAGGACTCAGTTTCCCCTTTATGCCAAATCTCATAATTCTCTTCTAAGGAGAAACCTTGAGGAATACTTTCTTACCCACTGCATACTCAATATACATTCTCTTTAAATCAATGTAGGACTTCTAACGGTCTGATGCAGTCTTAAGTCGATCTCTGATCACCCTGATTTTCTCTTCAGTTTGCTAAACAATTTTGGGTCCAATCATCTTTCTTTCACCCACGTCATCCCGACACAACAGGGTTCTACACTTTCTGCTATACAAAGCTTCATCTGGAGGCATCTCAATGCTTGATTGGTAGCTGTTGTTATAAGCAAACTCAATCAAAGGCAAGTGTGTATCCCAACTGCCCCCAAACTCAATCACACAAGCCCGCAGCATGTCCTCTAAGATCTGAATTACCCTCTCACACTGGCCATCTGTCTATGGGTGGAATGTCGTACTGAAGTTCAATCTAGTTCCTAGGGCTCTCTGAAGACTATCCCAAAATCTAGAAGTGAACTTAGGATCTCTGTCAGATACGATGGATACTGGCACTCCATGCAGTCTCACAATCTCATTTATGTGCAACTTGGCCAATCTTTCTAAACTGTAGTCCATCCGGACTGGCAGAAAATGAGTAGACTTGGTTAGTCTATCAACAATGACCCATACTGCATCATAACTCTTCTGTGTCCTCAGAAGTCCCATTACAAAATCCATTATAAAATCCATTGTTATTCTCTCCCATTTTTATTCTGGTATTGGTAGTGGATGTAACAACCCAGCGGGTACTTGATGCTCTGCCTTCACTTGCTGACAAGTTAGGCATTTGGAAACAAACTTTGCCACATCTCTTTTCATACCCATCCACCAGTAATGCTCCTTTAGCCCTCTATACATTTTTGTACCACCAGGGTGCATGGCAAAAGGAGACTCATGTGCTTCCTTCAAAATGATCTGCCTCAAATCAATATCATCTGGAACACACATTCTGCCCTGGTGTAGCAGTAGACCATCATCTCTTATTGAGAATTCTGGTTTCTTGCCCTGCCTGACTTCTTCCAATAGCTTATGATACTTATGATCATTCTGAGCAGCTATTCTGATCTAATCAATCAACACTAGCTGTACATGCCATGCAACTGCTGTCTGTCCCTCATCATTAATCTCTAAGCAGGCATGCAGTGATTTCAACTCATGTACCATAGATAAAGGAGTAACCCGTAGACTTGCCATAGTCTTGCGACTTAAGGCGTCAGCCACAACATTAGCTTTCCCTGGCTGATAGTCTATCAGACAATCATTGTCTTTTATCAATTCTAACCATCTCCTCTGTCTCAAATTCAACTCTTTTTGAGTGCCCAAATACTTAAAACTCTTATGATCTGTGTAGATATAGCATTTCTCCCCATACAAATAGTGTCTCCAGATCTTAAGAGCAAACACAATAGCTGCAAGCTCCAAGTCATGTGTCGGATAATTCCTCTCATGCAGTTTTAGCTGACGTGATGCATAGGCGATGACATTTCGATCTTGCATTAATACACAGCCTAACCCATTATGAGAAGCATCACTATAAACTGTATATTCTTTACCTTGAGTAGGTAAAGTCAGGACTGGAGCCTCAGTCAAACATCTCTTCAATTCATCAAAACTCTGTTGGCATTTATTCGTCAACTGGAATTTCACATCTTTTCGAAGTAGCTTAGTTAATGGAGAAGCCAACATGGAGAATCCCTTCACAAACCGACGATAGTATCCAGCTAAACCCCAAAAACTGCGAATCTCTGTGATATTCCTGGGTGGCCTCCAATTAAGGACAGCTTTTATCTTACTTGGATCTACCTTGATACCCTCTACTGATACTACATGCCCCAAGAAAGATATTTCTTTCAGCCAAAATTCACATTTCGATAATTTGGCGTGTAGTTGTTTCTCCCTCAAAGTCTGTAGTACAATCCGCAGATGTCTATCATGCTCTTCTGCACTCCTCGAATAGACCAATATATCATCAATAAATACCACAACAAACTGGTCGAGGTATGGTCTCAAGATAGTATTCATCAGATCCATAAAAGCAGCCGGGGCATTAGCTAACCGGAATGGCATGACCAAGAACTCATAATGGCCATAGCGGGTTCTAAAGGCAGTTTTAGAAATACTCTGCTCTTGTACTTTCAGTTCATAATAACCTGATCTCAGGTCAATTTTGGAGAACACAGCTGCACCCCTCAACTAATCAAATAAGTCATCAATACGAGGCAATGGGTATCTGTTCTTTATTGTCACCTTATTCAACTGCCGATAGTCAATGCATAACCGGAGAGTGCCATCTTTCTTCTTAACAAACAACACTGGCGCTCCCCAAGGTGACACACTAGGGCGGATAAAGCCCTTGTCAAGCAGCTCTTACAACTGCACTTTCAACTCTTTTAGTTCTGCAGGTGCCATTCTATATGGTGTAATGGAGATTGGGTCCACACCAGTCGTAACATCAATCTCAAACTGCACCTCTCTTTCTGGAGGTAATCCTCGCAATTCATCAGGAAACACATCCGGAAAGTCACATACAGTAGGGATGTCGCTCAGTGTTGGACTCCCCACTTGGGTGTCTATCACATGTGCCAAGTATGCTTCACACTCCTTTCTAATCATCCTTCTAGCTAGTGCAGCTAAAATGATGTTCGATGGTAGTAAATGCCTCTCCCCATGTATTACCACATCACCGTACAGAGGGAGACCAAAAGTGACTATCTTCAGTCTACAGTCAATCACGGCGTGATGCCTGGCTAACCAATCCATGCCTAAGATAATATCATGATCTCTGAAGGGCATTTCAATCAAATCTGATAGAAAAACCTGTCCTTGGATCACCAAAGGACAGTCTCTATAAATTCTATTGACCCAAACCACTTATCCTAATGGACTAGTTACTAGCACTTTAAAACCCATTTGGACACATGGAACATCAAGTGAACTGACTATGCTAGCACTAACATATGAGTGGGTTGAACTTGGATCAAACAACACAAATACTTCTTGACCCGAGAGAGAGAATGTACTGGCCACAATGTCAGAAGTTTTAGCTTCTTCCCGCTGTCTCATAGTGTAAACTCTGGCTGAAGCACTTCCTTGTGCTGACTGACCAACAGTGCCCTGACTGCCAGAAGCAGTGCCTCTTCCTCTGCCTCTTCTTCTGCCAACTGATTGTGAACCTCTAGGAGCAGGACTCTGAATAGATACTTCTGCAGTAGTAGGACTGGACCATATTTAGGAGCACTAGTGCAGTTTTTAGCTAAATGGCCCTTGCCTCCATAGTTAAAGTAGGCTCCCATAGCCCAATAACATTCTCTCCCATGAATCTTGCCACAAGTCTCACAGGGGTGGGCAGGATATGAACCCCTGCTCGACTGCTGACCAGACCTAGGGGGTCTCTGTCCAGAGAATCGGCCCCTTCCAAATCTTTCACCTCGACCTCTGCTAGGTCCACCAAATTTCTTCCTCTTCCCAGAAGTACCACTATGACTTGGCTACTGACTTTTCACCTTTATCTTTCTCTGTTTTCTTAGTCCTCTCTGATTTTTCTTTTACAGGTGTCGCCTCTGATTCAATCCTTTCTAGCCTGAGAGATGAGCTCAGAGAAGTTGCTGTGTCTGAATCCCACTACTTGCATCCTTAAACTGGGCTTCAAACCAGTCTCAAATCTCTTGCACCGTTCCTTGCTGGTAGAAAGGAGACTCCTAGCATAGTAGCTTAAACGGGAGAACTCCCTCTCATACTCTGCCACTGATCTATTGCCTTGCTTTAGACTCAAAAATTCTTGCAAGTTTGGATCCACATATGCATGTGGGATGTATTTTTGTCTGAATTCTCTAATGAAGTCGTCCCAGGTCAGTACTGGTGGTTCAGCCAAGCTATGGGGGATGGTCTTCCATCAATCATATACATCCCCTTGCAATTGTGATACGGAGTATTCAAACTTCAATTCATCTTGGCAATGCAGCTTCTTGAACACTTTGTCCATTCTTTCAAGCCATTGCTCTGCCTCTAAAGGGGTCCACTGTACCCTTAAATTATGTAGCCCCATACTTTAATAACTTTTCATACTGTCTGGCTGGAGGTTGTGGTTGCACCACAGGTGTCTGGGGTGGAGCTTGAGCAGGCATACCCCTAGCCATTTGTTAAAATATCCCAGCCATCTGCTGTGCAAACTGTGCAGGAAACTACGGCATTTGTGGGGCTGGTGCTACTGATCCACTGACATTCTGTAGAGCTAGGGCTTCCCCTCGTGCCTCAGCTTCAATAGATTGCTCAACTGAGCGATCCCCTTCTTCCATTTCAGTTTGAAGTTAAGGTATCTCCTGAATAAATAACATAAGGAGATTTCTCTCCGTTAGTTCATATTTATGATGTAATGCACTGTATGTAACAAATAAGGACATTGAGCAGTTGTACTTAATAAAAAAAAGACACAAATTCATAAGTTAAAACATATTTAAAAAATTTTGCTCTGATACCACTAAAACATGTCACACCTTACCCCTCTATAAGGCATAACATGATCACGTAGAATACTTAACGAACTACCAAACTTCACCTACCGATAACTCATTAAGTACCCTACAAGGGATTATAAAACAATTTTCTTACTTTTATAAGTGGTAAGTATTTTCTAATAGCTATTAAAATCATTTAATTAAGGTTGAAAACTAGTTAAAATTTTTGGCCCATTTTATATTTCCGTAATTTTTATAGAAATTTCGGCAGAGTGCCGTCTATATTTTAAGAAAACAGTTCTTCAAATACCTGTAAAAAACACTTCCAATTATTTATCTCAACTACTTCTTCAAATTCACAATCATCCCAATCAATTTCAACATCATTTATCCATTTCCAAAAATTCGAATCCACAATTTCCAATATTCAACAATCAACAAAATACCATTAATCAATTTCATTCAATTTAAAACAAATTACTTCCATTCATATTTCATTAACGATAAAACAATTTATATACATCATTACAAAAATTTACACTAAGAGAAATTCAAGCTAAAATTTATTACAAACTTTATACAGACTGCTCAAGACCAGTTTTACATGTCCATACATTACATACATCAAAATAAATTTTTACAGTTAGGGTATAAATTATACCCGATAGAGTCAAAGCAGGGAGCTCCTCAATCCTCAGCAGCTCAATCTGCTGCTCCTCTAGTCTCTAAATCTGCGACAGCAATAATAGCCATCGCTGAGTACTAGGACTTAGTGGTGCACAACATACTAAAATAATCTTTATGCAGAATGTAAATCATATTTATTCAAAAATTGAACTGAACATGAAAATTAAATACAAAACATGAATTATGAGATTTTAATCCAAACAACTTCATTTCGAAGTATCAAAACACATTTCATAAAACCCCCAATTATATCATGCCATTCGAAACAAATATAATCTCAATAGCCAGAGGCTAAGGAGAAGTTACATCACAAGGCTAGCTAGCTCAAATATATGAATATCCATTCAATTTTTTCTTCTACTGGCACACACCTCAACACTTCAGCCAGAGAAGGAATCAAAATTCGAAACTGATTACCCCCACTAGTCATGCTAGTGAGGTGTTCAAATATATGATCATGACACTGTGGTTTCAAAACTTATCTTAATAATTTACTAAACATTTATTCCACCTCAAATATACACAAATAACTTCCAACAATTTAAATCAAAAGTATCATAAATACTTCATCATAATAATGTCACAATTTAATATTTCAAATTATTCAAAACAATATGTAGAAGATAATTTACAAAAATTATACGTTGTGCACAAACCTTAAGCGAGTCGTCTCTTGGCCTTGACTCAATTCCTCGGGTTCTTTCCCGGTGTTCTTTTCAACTGAAACACATAGTTTCACAGTGTTTCAGTATCATAACTTAGCATAAATCCAAAAATAAATTTAATTTCACTTTTACGTAGCTCTAATGTGCTAAACTTGACGTTCTTTAAAATTTATTTTTCAAAGTTACTATTCACTACACTATTCAAGTCAATTTGTTGACTTTCTAAGGCTTAATAGGTATGGGAATTCCAACTTCACCCACATACCACATTTTGGTAACTAAATTTGTTGGTTTTGATTGTTTACTCAAATTCTAAGTCTTTTACGCAAATTTGCAAATTTTCAGTTTTAGTGTCTTAAGTTGCACTGTTCCATTGGTCATTTTTCTATTAGAATTTGGCAAAACTTTCTTCATAAAAAATGTTCCCTATTGTCTTAAATTTATTCTCCTTTTTGAATCACTCCATTTGGAGTTTTTTAGCTCAAGTTATAGCCATTTGAATCATGGCTGCCGGATTGGACTTAACCCAGATTTTCTGGGCAAATTCTGGTTCTGGTAGTTTTAGGTCACCAAATTTGGGTGGCCAAATGACTTGGTTAAAGGCATAATTTTGGTTTGTGTTCTTCATGAAAGTTTTAGGTCTATATCTCAGCTGTCCACTGGTAAAATTTCAGGTCATTTAGACCTACCTATCCCATGTTATGGCCAAATGAACAAATACTGTTCATTTGGTCATTTTTGTACAGGTCAGACTACAAAAATCCAGATTTGGTCAATTTGTTCACTAGGTTTTGGTCACTTTTTGGGCATGATCCCTGAATGAAAAATGTGTCATTTTATGTCTATTTTCATTTCCAAATTAGCCTCATACCAATTGGACTTATAAATTTTTAGTTTTGGTCCCTCAAAGGGACTTTGGTCCTGCTGCCTTCAGCTTGACCATTTTCAATCCAAATTTAAACTCACTTCTAACATTTCCAACACATCTCAATTGGTCACAAATGACCATTTTTCATCTCAAACAAGGTCAAACACAACATTTGACCAATTCTCACATTTTTGGCTCCTAAACCCTAGGTGTCCAAAACCCTAGTTGACTAATTTGTTGCATTTAGCTAATTCTAAGCATATAACCATAATCATTCAACTCCTTGATGTTCATATTCACCTATAGTTTAATCAAACCAATGCAAATCATACCCCCACACATGCTAGCTAAATTTCCCTTTAGTCCCCCTAAGATGTTTTCTTTTCATTTTAAATGAATTTCTAAGTTTATTCAACTATAAACACAATTAAATCAACTAACAAATCAAGTTTAGTTTACTAACCTTATCCAGAATTTTTCCACCTCTCCAAACTTCTTCTTTCTTTTTCTTTTTGTTGTAAATCTCCTTATCAAGGTCTAGTTACAAGATTTAGTGATGGAGAGTAGGGTTTCTATGGTGGGAATTAGGGTTTCTTCAAGCTCAAAATGAGCTTTAATGGAGTTTGGTGAGGGAGAGGGTGAGAGAGAGAGAGGACGGTAAGGTTAAAGAAAAGGGACTTTTTGCATTTTTTTTTTCTTTTCTTTTATCAAATTTATCCTCTTGGAATACCAAATTTATCCAATTTTTAATTTTTAATTATATTAGTATGCATGACATCATGCATGATGCCATCTCTTTTCAACTTTTCATTTTCTTTTCATTTTTCTATTTATTTTTCTATTAGTTCTTTAATTTAATTTTCGATTCTAAAATTTTCTTTTCTCCGATTTTATTTGACAGTTAGGTCAAGAGTCAGCTCTCGGGGTCAATTGACCAAATTGCCCCTCGCCGGTTCAACCCGGTTTGAAAATAATTCAATATTTCTTTTGGCTCTCTGACCTAATTATTTGACTGACTTAACAATTCCTTTTCGTGATTTTCTCTTTTCCACTGTGTTCGCAATAGTCCTAAGGACCGCGATGTCACATTTTACGGTTCGAAATTTGAGTTTAAATCGACTTCACAATCCTTCCCGAGAAGGTCACCCATCGCTGTGACTCTCGGCTCATTTAACTTCTTATGTTCTATTTTTCTTATTCATACTTAACTAATTGACAATCACTAATTATTTGTGTTTATGGCTTATCTAGTTGTCTTAGATTTGGTTCTAATCCTCTTAATTGTCCAGACCGACACCGATCACCGCAATAGTGAAATATACCAGGCTATACAAATAGGGGTGTTGCAGTTAAGATGGTTGGAGAGTGGCTACCCTCATTCTTAGGCATTGGATTGGAGGCTGGGGTGGAGAAGGTGAGGATTCTCCTCTTTACCTTGAAGAAAAGCTGATCCTTCTTGCAGATCTCTTCACAACAGCCATGGATGGGTTTTGGGAAGGAGAAGAGTAGGATTTTGGTGAAGGGAGATAAGATTTGAGAGCTTTTTATAGGCTAGGAAGGGAGGAGATGAAGGGTTTTGTGTTTATGAAGGGTTTTAATGCTATGGTGCATTTAAAGAGCCGTTAGGACTCTTCATTTTGCGTGTTTCGCACTCCAAGAGTCACGTATGCGATGAAATACATGGGTCGTGTATCACTACACGGGTCCCGACATGTAGGGGCGTGTAAATTTCTACCTAAAATTTTCAAAATCTGTCATAGTACACGACCCGTGTAAATGAGCTCTGGGACCCGTGTAACTTTCTATTTCTCAAATTTCTTTGTTGGATATGTTACACGGCCCATGTAAATTACAAGGAGCCCCGTGTGAATTTCTGTCTCTAAGTTATTCTGCTAGAGGCATTACACAGTCCATGTAACTTGAACTATGGACCCGTGTAACTTTCTGTTTCCCGAAGAGTTAACATTGCATGAAATTTGTGGACTTCTAGAAAGTTACAAGGAGCATGTAAAACCAATACACGACTCATGTAATTTTCTGATTTTTCAAATCTTTGGTAAATGAAAATTTTCATCATCACAACACATAAAATGGATGTAAAGTTGAGTAATAGAGCTACTTCCCTGGTTTTCTCCAAATTCCCTTTTGTGGTTTTGACTTGGTGATTCCTTTCCTCTCTTGATCTCTACTCCCCTTTCCAAGAATTCCTACAAAGTGAAATGCTAATAAGTATGAAACAAAAATCAATATGAAAAAAAAGAAAAAGAAAAGAAAAGTTTAGAAAAATTTTGGGTTGCCTCCCAAAACGCACTTGTTTATAGTCTTTAGCTGGACTTTGCTTGTTTATGGTCTGCCGGTAGGATGGTCGAGAGTGCAATTGACTCCCATTTCTATGGGTTCTCCTTGAAAGTAAGCCTTAAGCCTCTACCCATTGACCTTGAATGCACCTGAGTTTTCGCTCCATACCTTTACTGCTCCATGTGGAAAGACTTGGATGACCTTGAAAGGTCCAGACCATCTTGAACTGCTCCATGTGGGAAGACTTGGGTGACCTTGAAAAGTCCGAACCATCTTGATTTAAGCTTCCCCAGAAAGAGTTTCAATCTAGAGTTAAATAAAAGTACAAGATCTCCTTCTTTTATCTCTTTCTTTGCTATGCGCTTGTCATGCCATCTTTTGGTTTTATCTTTAAAGATTTTGGCATTTTCATATGCATCCTGTCGGATTTCTTCTAACTCATTAAGTTGTAAATGCCTTTTCTCATCAACAACTTTTAAGTTAAAGTTTAAGATCTGAATTGCCCAGTAAGCTTTATGCTTAAGTTTAATAGGGAGATGACATGATTTTCTATAAACCAGTCAGAAGGGTATTGTGCCAATTGGGGTTTTGTATGCAGTACGGTATGCCCATAGTGCATCATCTAACTTCATGCACCAGTCCTTTCTGGACTTGTTTACAGTTTTCTCCAGAATCTGCTTCAGTTCCCTATTTGAGATTTCTACTTGACCACTACTTTGAGGATGATAAGGTGTGGCCACCTTATGAGTCACTCCATACTTTTTCAGTAGTGTTTCGAATGGTTAGTTGCAGAAGTGACTTCCTCCATCACTAATTATTGCTCGTGGTGTGCCAAATCTTATGAAAATGTTTTTCTTAAGGAACCTTGTGACCACTCTAGCACCGTTGGTTGGTGTCGCAATTTCTTCTACTCATTTTGATACATAATCAACTCCAACAAGAATATACTTGTTTCCACGAGAGGAGGGGAATGGTCGTATGAAGTCTATTCCCCATACATCAAACAATTCTATCTCAAGTATACCATGCAGTGGCATTTCATTCCTCCTTGAACTCTTACCTATTCTTTGGCATTGATCACAACCTAGCACAAAAGATCTTACATCTTTAAACAAATGTGGCCAGTAAAACCCTGCTTACAAAATTTTTGCTGCGATTTTTGAGGTGCCAAAATGTTCTCCATATAGTGATGAATGGTAGTGATAAATGACATTTTCCATATCTTCCTTTAGTATGCATCTTCTTATCAGCCCATCATTACATCTCTTATATAGTAGAAGTTCCTCCCATAAGGAATATCTTACATCATGTAAGAATTTCTTCCTTTGCTGATAAGTCATGTTTGGAGGCAATATCCTACATACAAAAAAATTAACAAAATCAGCGTACCATGGAGCCTTAGAAAATGCAAGTAATTGCTTATCAGGAAATGAATCATCAATTGGCAAATCTTCAAAGTCCTCTATGTACTCCAATTTTAGTCTGGAAAGATGGTCAACTACTACATTTTTGGATCCCTTTTTGTCCTTTATTTCATGGTCAAATTCTTGTAGGAGTAGGATCGATTGAATCAGCCTTGGTTTTGCTTCCTTCTTGTTCAAAAGGTACCAGATTGCAGCATGATCTATGAATACAATAACTTTTGACCTAATGAGGTAAGATATAAACTTGTCCATTGAAAACACCACTGCTAGGAATTCCTTCTCTGTGGTGGCATGTTTTTAATGATCTCAATTTTTGCCTTATGTACTTCAATTCTTCTTTTTAATATCAAATGTCCCAGAGCTATGCCTTCCCTTACCACGAAGTAGCACTTTTCCCAATTTAGGACTAGGTTTGATTCTTTACATCTTTGCAACATCTTAGATAAATTAGCTAGGCAATCATCAAAAGTAGTTCCATAGACGGAAAAATCATCCATAAAAACTTCCATGATATCTTCAATATAATCAGAAAAGATAGCCATCATGCATCTTTCAAAGGTAACAGGGGCATTACAAAGACCAAAAGGCATTCTCCTATATGCAAATGTTCCATAAGGGCAAGTGAATGTTGTCTTTTCTTGGTCTTCTGGGTAAATAGGAATTTGAAAGAATCCCAAATACCTATCTAGGTAACAAAAATAAGAGTGTTTCACTAATCTTTCGAACATCTAGTCAATGAAGGGGAGAGGGAAATGGTCTTTTCTGGTAGCATCGTTTAATTTCCTATAGTCTATGAGCATTCACCAACCAGTGACTACTCTAGCAGGGATTAGTTCATTGCTTGCATTTTGGATAACAGTTGTCCCATCTTTCTTAGGAACTACTTGTACTGGACTAAACCATTTACTATCAGAGATTGGGTATATGATACCTGCATCTAATAGTTTTAAAATTTCTTTCTTGACTACTTCTTTCATGTTTGGGTTAAGTCTTCTTTGGTGTTCGATTGTGGGTTTACTGTTTTCTTCCATGAGTATCCTATGCATGCAAATTGAAGAGTTGATTCCCTTCAGGTCTTCTATCTTATACCTTATGGCTTTGCTATGGATCCTAAGTTCTCTTAGCAATTTTTCATCTTCTAATTTAGAAAGGCTAGCATTGAATATAACAGGATATTTAGAATTTGAGTCCAGAAATGTATACCTTAGCAAGGAGGGGAGAGGTTTAAGCTCTACCTGTTTGGCATTTTCCTGGAGCTTACCTTCGGTTTGTTCCTCCTTCAACTCCTCCATCTCAGAAGCTTTAGCTAATGGTAGGGGTGGATGAGCTGTTAACTGTTGTGCACAGGCTGCTATTTTTGTATTTTCATCATCCACTGTGTGGCTGTGCACAATACATGCTTCAAGAGGATCTTTAGAATGTGTCTCTTGAAATTCCTTTTCAACATGCTTATCAATTGTGTCAACTTTGAAGCATTCATCAAGTTCAAATTTGTGTTTCATCATGTCGAACAAGTTGAACTCCACTTCTTCTTCTCTTACTTTAAGAGTTAGTCACCCATTTTTGACATCTATGATAGCTCTGGCAGTTGCCAAGAATGGTCTTCCCAAAATGATGGGAATTTTAACATCTTCTTCCATCTCAAGGACAATAAAGTCCACTAGAATGAAGAATTTGCCCACTTTGATCGGAATGTTCTCTAGTATTCCTACAAGATATTTAATAGATCGATCAGCCAATTGCAATGAGACTGTTGTTGGTTTCAATTCCCTGATCTCCAGCTTTTTGCATATTGATGGAGGCATTAAACTGACACTTGCCCCAAGATCGCAGAGGGCCTTATCTATTTTCTTGTTACCAATGAGGCAGGGTATGGAGAAGCTTCCTGCATTTTCCAACTTTGGCGGCAGTTTGTTCTACAGTATGGCACTACATTCTTCTGTTAGAGCTGCTGTTCCATATTCTTCTACCTTCCTTTTCTTTGACAGAATTTCCTTAAGAAATTTGGCATACGATGACATCTGAGAAAGTGCTTCAGTGAAGGGGATCTTGATGTAAAGCTTCTGTAAAACTTCTAAAAACTTCCCAAACTACTTGTCCAATTTGGCTTTCTGAAATCTCTAAGGAAAAGGTAGGGGAGGCAGGTATGGTTCTGGTAATTTCTTTCTCTTCCTTGCTTCCTCTTCCTAATCTTTCTTAGCTTCTTCCTCCTTTTCCTCTGCTTGGTCTTTAGAATTTTCTATGGTTCCCTCTGTTGGTTTTACCACTGGTTATACTAGAGTTCTCCCACTCCTCAATGTAACTGCCTTACAATGCTCCCTTGGGTTCATTTCTGGTTGGTTAGGCAGTTTGCCAGCAGCCTTACTTGAAGAGCTTACTTGTTGAGCGATCTGATTCTCTAACATCTTGTTGTGTGTAGTAAGTTGGTCCACTCTGGAAGTCAGCTGTTTAATCAATTCAGTTTGTTGTTATTGAGATACTAGGAATCCTTCAATCATAGTTTCCATAGTCATTTTTTATTCAGGTTGTTGAGGTTAGAGAGGTAGTGATGACTGTGCAAAGTTTTATCCTTTGTTTTGAAATCCAGGGGGTGCAGGGAGTTTGTACCATTGTTTCTTGTTTATTGGCTAGTTCTACTGATTGGACCATAAGAAATTTGGGTGGTTCCTCCATCCAAGGTTATAAGTATTTGAATATGGATTGTTGGGCTGCCACTGGTTGAAGCTTCCTCTATTGTTCATATAGTTCATCTGTTCTGAGGAGGATTAATTGAAATTGCTATATTCGGAACTCATGTATCCTCCTCCATAGATATCTTCATGTTGACTATTTGTACCGACTATGTTGGCTTGCATTTTTTCGAGTTTCCTTGTGAGCTGATCAAATTGAGCATTTATCATGCTTGGGGCGTCTACTTCTAGTACCCCTACAGTTTTCCTTGCATTTCCTCTTTCATTTGACCACTCATAGTTATGGTATGCAACCCTTTCTAGAAGTTCAAGTGCTTGTGCCACTGTTTTCTCCATTAGATCACCTTCTGCAGCTGAATCAACTGTGCTCCTTGTAGAGGGTAGTAATCCATTATAGAAATTTTTCACTAATACCCAATCTTCTATACCATGGTGTGGACATTCCCTCTGCAGGTCTTTGTATCTTTCCCATGCATCATATAGTGATTCTCCTTCCTTTTGTCTGAAGGTGTTGAGCTCAAGCCTTAATTTTGAAGTCTTTATAGGTGGAAAATATCTTACTAGAAAAGCTTGAGAGAGATTCTCCCAAGTAGTGAACGTTCCAGCTGGTTGAGAAAGTAACCACTTCCTTGCTCTATCTCGAAGGGAGAATGGGAATGCTCTGAGTCTTATTGCTTGATCAGACACTCCATTCATCTTGAATGTATCACATAGGACAAGAAAGCATTGGAGGTGATAGTGTGGGCCTTCTGTAGGCGAACCTGCAAACTGGGTTTGTTGAATCATTTGGAGCCATGCTGGTTTTAATTCAAAGTTATTGGCTTCCATTGTGGGTCTAGTGACACTGGGCTGAAATCCTTGAACAGATGGAGCTCCGTAATCTCTCAAGAGTCTTGGTCTGTCATTATTATCGCCCATGGTTGGAATTTCAGGATCTCCTTGACCGTGCTCTTGATGTTTCCTTTCCGTCCTGATGGCTTTCAGAGTTTTGTCTATCTCCATATCACAGTCCAAAATTTCTTCTTCTGGCCTTGTTCTGCTCATATACCAGATTGAGCACCTGAGAGAAAAGAAGAAAAATATAACCAGTAAAATAAAATTATATAATCAATATAATTGCCTAAATCAGTTAAATTGCATATCGCTTGATATCACTATAGCCAAAGAATCCTCGACAACGGCGCCAAAAACTTGTTTTCTGGTTTTACAACCCTGCAAGTGTATGGATCGCTAATAAGTAATAAAGTGATAAGTAGAGTATCGTTCCCACGATGACCTTTGTCTAGTAAGTACCAATCTACGCAGTAATTTTAACTGTCTAGGCTATCGATTATTTAGGGAATGAAGTTTGTTAACTTGAAACACTATAATAGTAAACTTAAAATGAAGTAATATATTTTTGGAACAATTATGGAGTTAAGATTTCATACTTGAATCTTATTAGGGATATTATCTAATTTATTTACTAAATTGAGGATCATTTTCCTTGATGGAAATTAGTCCTAAATTATCCTAAATCCTCTCTCAAGGCATCAAGGGTGTATTTTAATTAACTCAAACCCTACTTTCGTGGTGATCAAATTAATTAAAATCTTTTAAGACATTTGACCAATTTTTAGGTTCCACAAAGGTATCAGCCTATGTCTAGGTCAAATTTCCTAGGTTTAAGATCTTAATTTTCTAATGTTAATCTTCACCTTTCAGTCCTTTAATCAACATCTACAATCATGTCTAAGTGGGTACCATCACATAGCATGCATTAGGATCACAAGAAATTAAATCAAGAAATGAATCTCAAATCCAGCGAATAAAACTTAATGTTCATCCACAATAATAATTACAAGCATTATTCTCCCAAATCCAAAATAAAAAAACTACTCACTCATGGTGAGTTCAATAAACATCATGATAAAAGGTAAAAAAAGTAGTAAAAAGAAAATCATGTAAAAGAAATAAAGCAATAGAATTTTGTCTAGGGAGATGAAATGAAGGAACCAAAGATAGTTTGTAGCTTTGATCTTTTAAAGCTTCGGCTGGAAAACTTCTTTTGGTATTGATGCAGAGCCCGACAGCAGCAACTTTCAGCAGCACTCCCTACGAACCCCCTTTTTCTGATGTTTTCTTTTCTATTTATATTGGTTGCTCTAGGGTTATGTCGCTTTGAGTCCAAAAGGCTTTAGGAGTCTCGTTTGAATCAGAAAACAGGAGGGGAATTCGAGATACAAAACTAGTTGCAACATAGTACACGGCCCGTGTGTCACTACACGGGTCCCATAATGCAGTGCCGTGTAACTTGCTGGAGGAGAATTGCAAAATCTTATTTTGGCACAGAAAGGTACAAGGGTCTGTGCCAACTATACGGGCCTAGTTACACGGGCCGTGTACTGTTGTTCCCATAAGGTTCTTTAAGTTGTTTCCCAATAGAGACTTGCACAGGTCCCCGTAGATTACATGGGTCTACATATATGATCTGTGTACTTGTGTTTCTTGTGACACCCTATCCCTCTGTAAGGCATAACATCATCCCGTAGTATACCTAATGAATTACCAACTTCGTCTACTGATAACCCATTAAATACACTACAAAGGATTTTAAAACTTTTCTTACTTCTTTTTTTACAGTGGTGAGCACTATTTACAGGTGTTAAAAACTTTTTGAACTGAAGTGATAGAACTAACACATTTGAATTATTAGGAATTTCTGTAAAAATATTGGCAGAGTGCCATCTGTATTTTGGATAAAATAGTTCTTCAGGAAACCTGTAAAAAAAAAAAAAAAACACTTCAATATATTTTTCAATATCAACTCCAACAGTTAAACAACACAATATTTTCCTCAACTCAATTCCACAATAATTTTTCAAAGACTGAGATTAAAGAGATATAGTACAAATTTTAAAAGTCAAAATAACTCATAATTTATTTTACAACTTCAAGGTACAATTTTATTTTACAACTGCTCAAACCAAGAACAAAATATACATACAATGAATATACATTACAGTACAAAATGCAAAATGGAGTATACTCAATATACCCGATGCTCTCTCGCTGAATGTACTAGCAGCCTAGTCTGCTGCCCTGTTCGTCTGTCTACTTGCGACAGCAATGAAAAGCTATCGCTAAGACAATGTCTCAGTGGTGCACAACATTTACCAAATACAAATTTAAATCACAAGTCATAAGTCATATAAATAGTGGATACGTAAACCATAGTTAATTTCAAAAGACAGTGAATGTCAATAAGAATTTAAACTCCATTTCACAATCTTACAATACATATCAATAAATCACACACAGCTTAAATCATGTTCCAAAGTTCAATTCGTCCCAAAAGCCGATGGCAAATGAGGTATTCAATTCGTCCCAGAAGCCGATGGATAATGAGGAATAACATAGCTAGCTAGCAAAAATATGAGTACTCATTCAATTTGTCCTCAACAGGCACACACCTCAACACTTTAGCCAGAGAGGAAATCCAGTTCGTCCCACTAGACAAGCTAGTGGTCCAAGGTACTTAATAACCGGTGCCAGTTTACCCATTTATCCAGTCCAGTCAACTAGTATGGGTTATTCGGGCAATGATAATAAATTTTACCAAAATTTAATTGAATAATACTGCAATAAATATCAGAAATTAAGTTTACCAAAAATGTAAACATATATTCTGCATATTTACTTTATTTTAGTTATTTTATTTTATATTGTCACCACTAAGCAGAATTGCTTAGGGTGTCGCTTTTGCCACGCGCAGGTACTTGAGACCTAGTTGGGGAGCCCAGCAGACATCAGACTGGGTGAGCCTTCAAACCTGCATCTGGAGTCCAGAGTCACCTAACATCTGTAGTGCACATGGTAGGACATTAGAACTTTGGGTAGCATTTTGTATTTTGTATTTTGTATTAGTTTTGGATTGTAACTATCAACTCTTGAAATTAGTTGATAATGTAAATATATGAAATTTCATGTTATTGAAATTTTCTGTATATTATGTTGAAAAATGAAATGTTGAGAAATATTTATGAATGTACTTCCAGTGATGATGTGAACAGAAAAGAAAAATTTCTGAAAATAGTATTGAGATTTTGAGATTGAGTTGAGATGTGTGTGTATAATGGAGTCTGGATTTGAAAATTATATTAGAAGTATTTTTAACAGATTTAGAAGAACTATTTTTCCAATTTACAGCCGGCACTCTGCCGGATTTTCCATAAAATTGGCGGAAAAATTCAGATTTATCAAAAATTATAAATAAATGAATTAAAAGGGATAAATTGTAATAGAAATATAAATTGGTGCTCCGGCACACTGAGTGGCATATCTTGCTCGGCTACACTTTAGACGAGTAAGGGGTGTCACATTGGCTTTCTGAAATCTCTGAGGAAAAGGTAGGGGAGGCTGGTATGGCTCTGGTAATTTCTTTGTCTTCCTTGCTTCCTCTTCCTGATCTTTCTTAGCTTCTTCCTCCTTTTTCTCTGCTTGGCCTTTAGATTTTTCTATGGTTCCCTCTGCCGGTTCTACCTCTAGTTGTACTAGAGTTCAGCGTAATTGCCTTATAATGCTCCATTGGGTTCATTTCTTATTGGCTAGGCAGTTTGCCAGCAGCCTTACTTGAAGAACTTGCTTGCTGAGCGATTTGATTTTCTAGCATCTTGTTATGAGTAGCAAGTTGATCCACTTTGGAAGTTAGCTATTTAATCAATTCTTTTGGTTGTTATTGAGCTGCTAGGAATCCTTCCATCATGGTTTCCATGGTCATCTTCAGTTCAGGTTATTGATTTTGGAGAGGTAGTGATGGTTGTGAAAAGTTTTGACCTCTATTTTGAAATCCAAAGGGTGATGGTGGTTTGTACCCTTGTTGCTTGTTTAATGGCTGGTTTTACTGATTGGACCATGAGAAATTTGGGTGGTTCCTATGTGACACCCCTTACCCGTCTACAGTGTAGTCGAGCAAGATATGCCACGCAGTGTACCGGAACACCCTATTTTAATTCAATCATTTTTTTCCTTATTTATTTTTTTCATAGTTATGAAGTACAATTTATGAAATATAATTTATTTAAGTCATTTATTGAAATTATAATTTATTTGAGGTTTCGAAAATTTTATAGAAAATCCAACAAAGTACCAGCTAAAAATGGAGAAAGTGGTTCTTCAGAACCTATGAAAAACACTTCCAATAATCATTTCCAATCATTCTCAAACTCCAATAACCATCAACATGGTGTCAACATTAGCAATCATTTCAAGTTCTCAACATTAATCCACAATTTCATTCAAATTCAAAATTAACTAAAATTTCATGAAGATATTCTCAAATTATATTAATTAACAAAATTCTTCAAATATGTACATCAACATATGATTGCATAAATTTACTAATTTACATGAGTTCATAATTTACAAATCACAAACTGCTACCTATTACAAAATGCAAAAACATAATTTCAAAAGGGACCTAAAGGTCATACCACTAATGCACTGTAGATGAGAGGTGACTCTGACGCTAGGCAGATCTGTGACCTCACACAGTCTTTGGTCTGCTGGGCTCTCTGTTTGTCTCTCTAGAACCTACGCGTGGCAAAAAGCGACGCGCTAAGCAATAATGCTTAGTGGTGCTAATAATAAAATAAAAAGAACTAATAAAAAAAAATAAATATGGAGTGAGTGTATTGATGTCTCATGCAGACAAGTTTTTGATAATTATTGGTAGTCTTATTTATTTGGTACTTGTTATATTCATTATTTCATTAAATTTATCAACTTTCATTTTTGGTTGCCCAAGTAACCTATACTGAATGACTGAACTGGATAAACGGGTAAACTGGCACTGGGTATCAAGTACCTCGGGCCGTCACACCATCGGTCACATATGTGTCTCTCGATGTGCAACAGAATAGCTAATAAACTGTAATAACATTAGGCACAAGGCCAAGTCTCAAGATAATGTCAGAATGGCTAAAAGCCATGAAATCACAGAATGGCATAATGCTATGTGCAGTACTGCTAACTGAACCCTATTGGCATGCCAACCTATCCAAACCAATCTTGCTAGGTGTACTAGGGCATGTTACTCTTTTAAACTTTACAATTCTTGAAATTTAAGTTTAGGTGTTACTATTCATTTCGTTGGTCAACTAAAATATTGACTTTTGCATAGACAATAGGTACATTGATTCTAATACTCTCAACATACCGCATTTTGCATTCTAAAGTTGTTGGTATTGGTTGCCAATACCATTTCTAAGCTTAGTGTTAATTATTCACAATTTTCAGATTTCAAGCCTTATGTTTACTGTTACATTGGTCATTTGTACAGTACGAATTTGGCAAAGTTATCTTCATGAAAGTTATTCCTTATTTTGTATAATTACATTTCTTTTTTTTTTGAATCACTCTATTTGGAGTTTTGTAGCTCAAGTTATGGCTTAAACACCATAACTGGCCGGATTGGACAAAATCCAAAATTATGGGCAAAACTGGTTCTGCCAGATTTGGTAACCTAAGTTTGATTGGCAATTTGACTAGGTTATGATCAGAATTTGGATTTATGTTCTTCATGAAAGTTGTAGGTCTTTGTCTCAGCTTTTTTCTGGTAAAATTTCAGGTCAATTGGACCTTTCTACACTAAGTTATGACCAAATGAATAAACACTGTTCATTTGGTCATTTTGCCCAAGCAGACTGCAGGTCCCCCGGATTAGGGCAATTTTTAGGCCAACTTGGTTTGGTTTTCTGGGCAGGGTTTCTTCACCAAAGTGGTGCCATTATGTGTCTAGATTCATGTCCAATTGACATTACACTAATTGCACCTCTACAACTCTATTTATGACTGCCCAAACCTGCTAGACTCATGCTCAGTCATGCAGGTCAACCAAGGCAGCTCACCCATACACAAATGCCAAGCCTCAACTCACTTCATTTCCTCATCATACACATTAAAATGGACACTAATTGACCATTACAAGGTTAATGAACTATCACATGAGCAAACCCTAATGTTGTTCAAGTGTCCACATTTTCAAGGTTCATTCATGCATCACACTTGCATTTCACTTACTCTTACATGTTCAATCACTCATCTCATGCTATGGGCAGCTCATAAGCACTTTACTTCAAATAAATTCATCAAACCCTAACCATCCCTAGGCTGCCCAAATTGTAGGGATGAATACATAAGTTTTATTTTATTTTTCTTATACTTTTCCACTTATCTCATGCCAATAAACATGAATTAAGTAAAAGAGATAGGAGATTGGACACTAACCTCTATGAGCAGAATTTCTAGGTAACAAAACTTCAATCCTTTCTCTTCTTTTTGCTACAAATAGCTTATCCAAGATGTGGGAATGATTTTTAGTGAAGCGAGTTTAGGGTTTTTGTGGAGAGGAAGTTTAGGAAAATCAAGCTTTAAAAGAGAAAATGGAGAGAAAGCTTCTTGGCTATGGTGGATGGGAAATGAGGAAGAAGAGTGCAGTTTTTTCCTTTCAATTTTCTGCCCATTTGACTCATTTTAAGTGGTTTATGGACATGTGTCATAAGCATGAGGTCAAAATTGCAATTTTAATTCATTTTCTTTTCTTTTCTTCTCTACTCATTTTGAATTTAATTTTTAGCAATATTTATTCACATTTTGTGTCATAATAATTATTTACTTAACTGGACAAGTTGGCCAAAAATCATCTCTAAAGACGAAATGAACAAAATGCCCTATGTTTCGCTTAACAGACTAAAATTTTCTGTACCAATTGAAAAAATTTTTTAAGCATTTTCTTGGCATTCTAATGCCATAAAAACCTCAATGACCCTTCTCTGGAGTCCCAAAAATTATTTTATGAATTTTCTCCTAGGTCTAGGGCTTCTAGTTGCGAGAACCGCAACTTTCTACTAGGTTACCCATCGCTTGGGCACCGGCTCATTTAACTTGGTTGTATTTTATTTTTAAAATTTTTTCTAAATTTTTTTATGAATATTTGAGTTAATTATGGTTCCTCACTTTAATTTAGATATTTTTCTGGACATTCTAACTGTCCGGACCGACACTGGTCACCGGAACAGTAGAATGTACGGAGTTGCTACAGGGTGGGTGTTATAACTCTTCCCCTCTAATTTAAATTTCGTCCTCAAAATTTACCTAATGCAAACAGTTGAGGGAACTGTTGCCTCATCGTCTCTTCACTTTCCCAAGTTGCCTCCTCGGTGTTGTGGTGCCTCCAAAGCATTTTCACTAGTGGAATCTGCTTATTTCTCAACTCTTTCACTTCCCGAGCCAAGATCCGTATGGGTTCTTCTTCATATGTCAAATTCGGTTATACTTCAATTTCTCCCATGGAGATGACATGTGAAGGATCTGAGCCGTATCTTCTTAGCATAGATACGTGGAACACATTATGAATCTTCTCCAGCTCTGGTGGTAAAGCTAGCCTATAGGCCACTAGACCCACACTTTCAATGACTTCATATGGACCAATGAACCTAGGACTTAACTTACCTTTTCTTCCAAACCTTAGTACCTTCTTCCCCAATGACACCTTGAGGAACACTTTGTCACCAACCACATATTCTATTTCTTTTCTCTTCAGGTCGGCATAAGATTTTTGTCTGTCTGAGGCAACCTTCAGATTGGCTTTGATTAGTTTTACCTTTTCCTCAGTCTGTTTCACTAGGTCTGGCCCTACCAATTTATCTTCGCCTAATTCAGTCCAGCACACTGGAGTTCTACATTTCCTCCCATAAAATGCTTTATATGGGGCCATTTGAATGCTAGATTGGTAGCTATTGTTGTTTGCAAATTCTGCCAGTGGGAGGTATCTATCCCCACTTCCCTCAAACTCAATGACACAACTCCTCAATATATCCTCAAGGACCTGACATATATTTCATGTTATTATTATATTAGGTCAATTAGTTTCAATTGTTTACCTGAATTACTCTTTCTGATTGCCCATCCGTCTTAGGATGGAAAGTTGTGCTGAAGTGGAGTTGTGTACCCAAGGATTCATGCAATTTCTTCCAAAATCTCAATGTAAACCTTGGGTCTCGATCAGATATGATGGAAAGTAGAATTCCATGCAGTCTAATTATCTCACTAATATACAATTCTGCTAACTTCTCCAGTGAGTAGTCAGTCCTAACTAGCAGAAAATGTGCTGACTTCGTCAATCTATCTACTATCACCCATACTGCATCATGCTTCTTCAGGGTGAGAGGTGGACCACTTACAAAATCCATAGTGACCCGATCCCATTTCCATTCAGGTATGCGTATAGGCTGTAGCAAATCTGATGGAACTTGATGTTCTGCCTTGACTTGCTGACATGTCAAGCATTTAGTCACATAGTCAGCTATGTCCTTCTTCATACCAAGCCACCAATACTGAAGCTTCAGATCATGATACATTTTTGTACTTCTTGGGTGCATAGCATAAACAGTGGTATGTGCCTCTTTTAGGATATTGGCTTTCAATTCCCCATCATCTGGTACACATACTCTTCCTTTATAGTATAGACACCCATCTGCTTTCACCTCATAGTCAGTTGCTTTCCCTTCTGAGATTTTACTCATAATAGCCTTTAGCTTCTCATCTGCCTTCTGCCCATCTAAAATCTGTTGAAGTAGGTTTGGCCTCACTTGCAGCTCAGCCAAAATAGCTCCATCTCAAGCTAAGGATAGACGGGCATTCAATGATCTCAAAGCTGTGATGGATTTTCTGCTCAAAGCGTCAGCAACTACATTTGCCTTCCCAGGATGGTAGTCAATTACACAATCATAGTCCTTCAGGAACTCAATCCATCGCCTCTGTCTAAGGTTGAGCTCCTTCTAGGTTGGCAAGTATTTCAGACTCTTGTGGTCTGTGTAAATGTAGCACTTTTAACCATACAAGTAGTCCCTCCATATCTTCAGTGTGAAGATAATTGCTGCAAGTTCTAGATCATGGGCAGGGTAATTCTGTTCATGTGGCTTTAGCTGCCTGGAAGCATAAGCGACCACCTTCCCCTCTTGCATCAATACACACCCTAACCCATTATGAGAGGCATCACTGTATACCACAAAGTCCTTTGCGACATCTGTGTTAGCACTGGTGCCTCACAACATAGCCTTCAACTTCTCAAAACTAGCTCGACACTTTTCATTCCAACAATCGACATTCTTGTGTAACAACTTGGTCATTGGAGCAGCTATTAACGAAAATCCCTTTACAAATCTTCTGTAATACCCAGCTAGCCCCAAGAAACTTCTGACCTCAGTTGTATTCCTGGGAGGCTTCCATTCCATCACTGCTTCTATTTTCTTGGGATCCACTCTAATCCCATCAGCTGACACTATGTGTCCAAGGAATGCAATTTCATTTAACCAGAAGTCACACTTTGACAACTTAGCATACAGCTTCTTTTCTCTCAGGGTTTGCAGAACAATCCTCAAATGTTCATCATGTTCTTTCCCGGTCTTGGAATACACCAAAATATCATCAATGAAGACCAATATGAACCAATCTAGGTATGGATGGAAGATACGGTTCATAAGGTCCATGAATGCCGCTGGTGCATTTGCTAGGCCAAAGGGCATCACCAGGAACTCATAATGCCCATACCGGGTCCTGAATGCAGTCTTTGGCACATCTGTATCCTTCACCCTTAACTGATGATACCCTGATCTGAGATCAATTTTGAAAAATACTTCTGCTCCCTTCAACTGATCAAACAGATCATCAATTCTAGGCAACGGATATTTGTTCTTCACTCTCACTTTATTCAACTGTCGGTAATCAATGCACAACCTCAAAGTCCTTTCCTTTTTTTTCACAAACAGCACTGGAGCTCCCCATGGTGACACACTGGGGTGTATGAAGCCTTTATCCAGTAACTCCTGTAACTGGATTTTCAGTTCTTCCAATTATGTGGGTGCCATCCTATAAGGAGCAATAGAGATTGGTGCTGTACCTGGCAGTATCTCAATAGCAAATTCGACTTTCCTTTCTGGTGGTAAGCCAGGCAATTCTTTAGGGAACACATCTTGTGACACCCCTTACCCGTCTACAGTATATCCAGGTAAGATATGTCACACGGTGTACTGGCACACTCTATTTTTCCTTAATTAATTTTTGTCATAGTTTTGAATATAGTTTATGAAATATAGTTCATTTAAGTCATTTATTGAAATTATAATTTATTTGAGGTTCCGAAAATTTTAAAGAAAATCCGGCAGAGTACCGGCTAAAAATGGAGAAAACAGTTCTTCGAAACCTGTGAAAAACACTTCTAATATTTGTATTCAATCATCTCAAACTCCAATATCCAAAATCTCAACAATTTTCAATTTCGGTTCTCAACAACCTTTTCATTTCTCAAACATCCATTTCTCATAATACTCATATACAACAATAAATAAATGCTCAAATTTTGCATTCATAACCATAACTTTCATTATTTACATGAACATTAAAATACATTACATAAGTTCAAATACATATGAGGAAATAAAAATTAGCTACAAAATATCAAAATGACACCTAGTGTCCTACCAATGCACTGCAGAAGTTGAGGTGACACGAACACTGTGCAGAACTGCAGGATGGACTCACCCAGTTTGCGGTCTACTGGGCTCACGATCTGTATCCCAGAACCTACGCGTGGCAAAAGCGACGCGCTAAGCAATAATGCTTAGTGGTGCAATAATAAAATAAAGGAAATAGCAAGAAAATAAATATGTAGTGAATGTACATGTTATATTTCTTTGGTATTTGTATATCATTTACTTTGTCCACTTTTATTCATTTAGTTGCCCCAAGTAACCTACACTAGACGACTGGACTGGATAATGGGCAAACTGGCATTGGGTATCTAGTACCTCGGGCCGTCACACCACCGGTCACATATGCATCTCCCGGTGTGCAACAGAACAGCTAACAAGCTGTAAATACATCAGGCACAAGGCCAAATCTCAATACAAGGTCGGAATGGCTAAAAGCCATAAAATCACAGAACGGCAAATTGCCATGTGCGATCGCTAATCGAACCCTATTGGCATGCCAAACTATCCAAACCAATCTTGTTAGGTATACTAGGGCATTTGAAACTTTTAAATTCTTCAATTTATGAATTTCAATTTTTTGGTGTCACTATTCACCTCATTGGTCAACAAAAATGTTGACTTTTGGATAGAAAATATGTACATTGACTTTGGCACTCCCAACATACCACATTTGGCATTCAAAACTTGTTGGCATTAAGCATTTATACCATTTCAAAGTTTAAACGAAGGGAAGCAAAATTTTCAGATTTTGAAGCCTGACTTTTCTGTTTTATTGAGCACTGTTGCAGTGGGAATTTGAGGAAATGGTAAACATGAAAGTTGTTCCTTATTTTGTCTAGTTGAATTTCCTTTTTTGAATCACTCCATTTGGAGTTTTGTAGCTCTAGATATAGTCCAAAAACCATAGCTGGCCGGATTGCCAATCTGCAGAATTGACCATATCTACAGTAACATGAACAGTAACTGGAATCACTTGGTTGGATGGGTTCTGGCCATAATTTGGGGTAGGTTCCTTCATGAAAGTTGTTTGTCTATGTCTTAACTTGTTGTTGTAAAAATTTCAGGTCAATTGACCACATCTACAGTGAGTTATGGCCAAATGAACAGTTACTATTCATTTGGTCATTTCTGCAGGTGCTGTTGCAGGGTATCCGGATTGGGGCCAAGTTTTGGTCCTCTTGATTTGGTCTTTTGGGCATGGTTTCTTCAGAAAAAATGTGCCATTATAAGCCTAGTTTCATGTCCAATCAGCCAAACACCAATTGGACCAACACAGCCAAAGATATGGCTGTGCAAGTGGACTGAAATTTCAGTCACCTTGCTACTATCTTTAGGCAGCCTACACATTCACTTTGCCATGCATTATTTCAGTCCAAATTGTGGTCAACTTACCTAAAATGGTCACTAATTGACCATTAGAGTGTTCTTTAACAATTAAATAAGCCAAGTCAAGTTTTCTCTCCTAAACCCTAGCTCAAATTCATAGTTTTGTACAAACTACCCTATTTAACTAACTAAATTAATATCCTTATGTTTAAATACTTTAAACTTGATTTGTAGTTCATTCCAAGTCAATAAAAAACACCCAATTCTATTCCTTCCCTAGTGCAGCCGAAATCCATGGGGTGCATATACTCAAATTCTATTCATTTAAGTTACAAAATCTCACTTATTTCAAGTCACCTTCATGGATTAAAAGAGGTTTATATACAAATATGCACTAACCTTTAAGTGGCAGAATTTCCCAACTCAAAACTTCACTTTCTTTCCTCTTCTTGGCTGCCAAAAGCTTCCCCAAGAGATATGGTCAAGTTTTAATGAAAGAAGTTAGGGTTTAGTGGTGTAACAAGGGAGAAATTAAGCTTTGGAAGTGAGGTCTAATGGAGGTTTAGGGCAAGCATAAATTTCGGCTGGAATTGGAGAAGAAGAAGGTAGCTGAAATTTTGATTCTTTTGTCTTGGTTTGTCTCTTTTATTGATTAATTAAAGGGTTGTTTAATTTTGATTGGTTATGGCTTTTAAATGACATCACCATGATGTCATAAATAGGCATTTTTCCTCAATTTCTTTTCTTTCCTCCACTACTCATTTTCAATTTAATTTCTAGTAATGTTTATTCATATTTTATGTCATATTAATTATTTACTCAATTGGACAAGTCGGCCAAAAATCACCTCTGAAGACAAAATGACCAAAATGACCTCCGTTTGGCTTAACGGGTCAAAATTGTCTGTACCGATTGAAAAACTTTTCTAAATATTTTCTTGGCATTCTAATGCCATAGGAACCTCAATGACCCTTCTCTGGAGTCCCAATAATTATTTTATAATTTTTCCCCCGGGTCTAGGGCTCCTAGTTGCGAGAACAGCAACTTCCCTCTGGGTTACCCATCGCTAGGGCACCGGCTCGTTTAACTTGGTTGTATTTTATTTCTAAAATTTTTACTAAATTTTTCTTATTAATATTTGAGTTGATTTTGGTCCCTCACTTAAATTTAAATATTTTTCCGGATGTTCTAGCTGTCCGGACCGACACCGGTCACCGGAACAGTAGAATGTACGGAGTTATTATCGGGAGGGTGTTACAACTCTTCCCCTCTAATTTAAATTTCGTCCTCGAAATTTACCTGATGCAAACAGTTGAGGGAACTGTTGCTTCATCGTCTCTTCACTTTCCCAAGTTGCCTCTTCGGTGTTGTGGTGCCTCCAAAGCACTTTCACCAGTGGAATCTGCTTGTTCCTCAACTCTTTCACTTCCCGAGCTAGGATTCATAGAGGTTCTTCTTCATATGTCAAATCCGGTTGTATTTCAATTTCTTCCCTGGAGATGACATGTGAAGGATCTGAGCGGTATCTTTTGAGCATGGACATGTGGAACACGTTGTGGATCTTGTCCAGCTCTGGTGGTAAAGCTAGCCTATAGGCTACTGGACCCACACGTTCAATGACTTCATATGGGCCAATGAACCTAGGGCTTAACTTACCTTTTCTTCCAAACCTCAATACTTTCTTCCATGGTGACACCTTGAGGAACACTTTGTCGCCAACCACATATTCTATTTCTTTTCTTTTCAGGTCGGCATAAGATTTCTGTCTGTCTGAGGCAACCTTCAAATTGGCTTTGATTAGTTTCACTTTCTCCTCAGTCTGTTTCACTAGGTCTGGCCCTACCAATTTGTCTTCACCCAATTCAGTCCAGCACACTGGAGTTCTACATTTCCTCCCATACAGTGCTTCATACGGGACCATTTGGATGCTAGCTTGGTAGCTATTATTGTATGCAAATTCTGCCAGTGGGAGGTATCTATCCCAACTTCCCTCAAATTCAATGACACAACTCCTCAGCATATCCTCAAGAACCTGACATATATTTCATGTTATTGTTATCATTTTAATTTAATATTTATATCAATTCTATTGGTTTCAATTATTTACCTGGATTACTCTTTCTGATTGCCCATTCGTCTGAGGATGGAAAGCTGTGCTGAAGTGGAGTTGTGTACCCAAGGATTCATGCAACTTCTTCCAAAATCTCGATGTAAACCTTGGGTCTCGATCAGATATGATGGAAAGTGGAATTCCATGCAGTCTAACTATCTCACTGATATACAATTCTGCTAACTTCTCCAGTGAGTAGTCGGTCTAATCGGCGAGAAAGTGTGCTAACTTCGTCAATCTATCCACTATCACCCATGCTGCATCATGTTTCTTCTGGGTGAGAGGTAGACCACTTACAAAATCCATGGTGACCCGATCCCATTTCCATTCAGGTATGCGTATAGGCTGCAGCAACCCTGATGGAACTTGATGTTCTGCCTTGACTTGCTGACACGTCAAGCATTTAGTCACGTAGTCAGCTATGTCCTTTTTCATACCAGGCCACCAATACTGAAGCTTCAGATCATGATACATCTTTGTACTTCCTGGGTGCATAGCATATACACTGGTGTGTGCCTCTTTTAGAATACTGGCCTTCAATTCCCCATCATCTGGTACACACAGTCTTCCTTTGTAACACAGACACCCATCTGCTTTCACCTCATAATCAGTTGCTTTTCCCTCTGAGATTTTGCTCATAATAGCCATTAGCTTCTCATCTACCTTCTGCCCATCTAAAATCTACTGTAACAGGTTTGGCCTCACTTGCAACTCAGCCAAAATAGCTCCATCTCGAATCAAAGATAGATGGGCATTCAATGATCTCAAAGCTGTGATGGACTTTCTGCTCAAAGCATCAGCAACTACATTTGCCTTCCCAGGATGGTAGTCAATTACACAATCATAGTCCTTCAGGAACTCAATCCATCGCCTCTGTCTAAGGTTGAGCTCCCTCTGAGTTGGCAAATATCAGGCTTTTGTGGTCTGTGTAAATGTAGCACTTTTCACCATACAAGTAATGCCTCCATATCTTCAGTGCAAAGATAATTGCTGCAAGCTCTAGATCATGGGTAGGATAATTCTGTTCATGTGGCCTTAGCTGCCTGGAAGCATAGGCAATCACCTTTCCCTCTTGCATTAATACACACCCTAACCCATTATGAGAGGCATCACTGTAGACCACAAAGTCCCTTCCTGACACTGGCTGTGTTAACACTGGTGCCTCTGTCAACATAGCCTTCAACCTCTCAAAACTGGCTTGGCACTTGTCGTTCCAGCTAAATTTCACATTCTTATGCAACAACTTGGTTATTGGAGCCACTATTAAGGAAAATCCCTTCACAAATCTCCTGTAATACCCAGCTAGCCCCAAGAAGCTTCTGACCTCAGTTGTATTCCTGGGAGGCTTCCATTCCATCACTGCTTCTATTTTCTTGGGATCCACCCTAATCCCATCAGCTGACACTATGTGTCCAAGGAATGCAATCTCATTCAACCAAAAGTCACACTTGGACAACTTAGCATACAGCTTCTTTTCTCTCAGGGTTTGCAGAACAATCCTCAAATGCTCATCATGTTCTTCCCTGGTCTTGGAATACACCAGAATATCATCAATAAAGACCACTACGAACCGATCTAAGTGTGGATGGAAGATACGGTTCATAAGGTCCATGAATGCTGCTGGTGCATTTGTTAGGCCAAAGGGCATCACTAGGAACTCATAATGCCCATATCGGGTCCTGAATGCAGTCTTTGGCACATCTACATCCTTCACCCTCAACTGATGATACCCTGATCTGAGATCAATCTTGGAAAATACTCCTGCTCCCTTCAACTGATCAAACAGATCATCAATTCTAGGCAACGGATACTTATTCTTCACAGTCACTTTATTCAACTGCCGGTAATCGATGCATAACCTCAAAGTCCCATCCTTCTTTTTCACAAACAGCACTGGAGCTCCCCATGGTGACACACTGGGGCGTATAAACCCCTTATCAAGCAACTCTTGTAACTGAGTTTTCAACTCCCTCAATTCAGTGGGTGCCATCCTATAAGGAGAAATGGAAATGGGTGCTGTACCCGGCAGTGTCTCAATAGCAAATTCAACTTCCCTTTCTGGTGGCAAACCAGGCAACTCTTCAGGAAATACCTCTGGGAAGTCTCTCACTGTGGGTATGTCACTCAGGTTTGGCTTAGCCTGCCTAGTATCCACCACATGTGCTCGGTAGGCTTCACAGCCTTTTCTCATCATTCTTCTTGCAACTGTGGCTGAGATGACATTTGACAAGAAATCTGCCCTTTCCCCCACAACTGTAATTTCATTACCCTCAGGAGTTTTCAAAGAAATTCTCTTCAATTTGCAATCAACCATTGCCTGATGACGTGACAACCAATCCATTCCCAAAATCACGTCAAACTCATGGAAGAGCAACTCAATCAAGTCTGCCAAGAATTCATACCCCTGAATCCTTAAAGGGTAACCCTTGTACACTTTATTCACTACCACACTGTGACCCAATGGATTAGTGACCAGAATGTCTTGGTCACTTTCCCCTACTAGTATCCCCCTTTCTACGGGTAGGTTGATGCAGATGTATGAATGAGTGGATCCTGGATCCACCAATGCATGCACAGGAGTATTGTAGAGGGAGAACGTACCCCTGATGACATCCGGGGCATCTTGCTCCTCCTAAGCTCTCAAGGCATAATTTCTGGCAGGTGGTCTGTTATCTGGCCTCTCTGCTGGCTCAGATGCAGGCCTCTGTGATGGTCCCACGGCGTCAGATTTGCCAGATTTTCTACCTCTCTGTGGTGCAGGAGCAGGTCTGTCTGCTTGTGTTGGAGCAACTGTAGTAGTTCTGCGTGGACAGTTCTTCAACTGATGCTCTATTGACCCACACCTTAAGCAGGCACCAGTCACTCTCGAACACTCCCCCTTGTGCCACTTCAGGCAGTGTGGACATGCAGAAGATGCTGGGGCTGGTCCCCTGAACCCCATCCCTGGAGAGCTGCCCACTGATGATGTGGACTGTCCTCTCCTAGGGGTATACTGTGGCCTGGGCCCCTGAGATTGACCCTGACCTTGTGGCTGACCTGAACTCTGTGCAGGTAGACCCTTGAACTTCTTCCCAAATGCAGGAGCTGAACTAGACTGACTTGGGCCCCTCTTCTGCTGTCTTTCCCTTCTAGTCTGCTCACTGATTCTTACTTTTTCAACATTTATTGCAGCTTCCACTAATTTGGTAAATTCTGTGATTCCCAAGGCAGTGAGCTGGATCTTGATGTTGTCGTTTAGTCCCTCTTCAAATCTCTTACATCTTTCAGCTTCATTAGGGACTATCTCCCTTCCATAGCGGCTTAATCGAACAAATTCCTTCTCATATTCGGCCACTGACAGCTGTCTCTGCCTCAGGTTAATAAACTTTCTTCTTCTCTTCGGTATCTGATGCCACATATTTCTTCTTGAATTCGAGAGAAAGAAGTCCCAAGTTCTGACTTCCGCTGCACTTCATCGGATACCGTGTCCCACCACTCATATGCATCATCTTGCAACAGAGATACACAGCCTTCCAAGTTTTGCTCTAGAGTGCGTGGAGTTGTTTTAGAACTCGCCTGCCTGCTCAACCAATTTTCTACCGCAATGAGTCATCTTCTCTCTTGCCATAGAAGTCCACTGCTCCAAACTTTCTTAGCCTTTTCAGGTGTGATTTCTGTTGTGGAGCTGGTGGTGGTGGTGGTGGTGGTGGTGGTGGTGCTGGCATTACCCCGGCCATTTGTCTGAAGAAATCGGCCATTTGCTGGAACATGGCCTGTGGAGGCTGAGCAGACTCTGTTTGAGCTGGTGGAGCAGATTCCCGCATGCCCCCAGTCTCAGCTGCTGCAGGTGGAGCATGACTCTCCACTTCCTCCTCGACTGCCCTCTGAGATGAAGGGTCCATATCCTATTTAACAAAGACAAACAGATCTGCGTTAGTGTCACCTCAACTCTTACAAATGCAATGCATGGTATGGACTCAATCTAGGCCCAGAAACGCCTAAACCGTGCTCTGATACCACTAAATGTGACACCCCTTACCCGTCTACAGTATATCCGGGTAAGATATGTCACACGGTGTACTGGCACACTCTATTTTTCCTTAATTAATTTTTGTCATAGTTTTGAATATAGTTTATGAAATATAGTTCATTTAAGTCATTTATTGAAATTATAATTTATTTGAGGTTCCGAAAATTTTAAAGAAAATCCGGCAGAGTACCGGCTAAAAATGGAGAAAACAGTTCTTCGGAACCTGTGAAAAACACTTCCAATATTTGTATTCAATCATCTCAAACTCCAATATCCAAAATCTCAACAATTTTCAATTTCGGTTCTCAACAACCTTTTCATTTCTCAAACATCCATTTCTCATAATACTCATATACAACAATAAATAAATGCTCAAATTTTGCATTCATAACCATAACTTTCATTATTTACATGAACATTAAAATACATTACATAAGTTCAAATACATATGAGGAAATAAAAATTAGCTACAAAATATCAAAATGACACCTAGTGTCCTACCAATGCACTGCAGAAGTTGAGGTGACACGGACACTGTGCAGAACTACAGGATGGACTCACCCAGTTTGCGGTCTACTGGGCTCACGATCTGTATCCCAGAACCTACGCGTGGCAAAAGCAACGCGCTAAGCAATAATGCTTAGTGGTGCAATAATAAAATAAAGGAAATAGCAAGAAAATAAATATGTAGTGAATGTACATGTTATATTTCTTTGGTATTTGTATATCATTTACTTTGTCCACTTTTATTCATTTAGTTGCCCCAAGTAACCTACACTAGACGACTGGACTGGATAATGGGCAAACTGGCATTGGGTATCTAGTACCTCGGGCCGTCACACCACCGGTCACATATGCATCTCCGGCAGGCAAATGTAACGACTAACAATGTCAGAATACATCGTGCACAAGGCCAAATCTCAATACAAGGTCGGAATGGCTAAAAGCCATAAAATCACGTAACGCCAAATTGCCATGTGCGATCGCTAATCGAACCCTATTGGCATGCCAAACTATCCAAACTAATCTTGTTAGGTATACTAGGGCATTTGAAACTTTTAAATTCTTCAATATATGAATTTCAATTTTTTTGGTGTCACTATTCACCTCATTGGTCAACAAAAATGTTGACTTTTGGATAGAAAATATATACATTGACTTTGGCACTCCCAACATACCACATTTGGCATTCAAAACTTGTTGGCATTAAGCATTTATACCATTTCAAAGTTTAAACGAAGGGAAGCAAAATTTTCAGATTTTGAAGCCTGACTTTTCTGTTTTATTGAGCACTGTTGCAGTGGGAATTTGAGGAAATGGTAAACATGAAAGTTGTTCCTTATTTTGTCTAGTTGAATTTCCTTTTTTGAATCACTCCATTTGGAGTTTTGTAGCTCTAGATATAGTCCAAAAACCACGGCTGGCCGGATTGCCAATCTGCAGAATTGACCATATCTACAGTAACATGAACAGTAACTGGAATCACTTGGTTGGATGGGTTCTGGCCATAATTTGGGATAGGTTCCTTCATGAAAGTTGTTTGTCTATATCTTAACTTGTTTTTGTAAAAATTTCTGGTCAATTGACCACATCTACAATGAGTTATGGCCAAATGAACAGTTACTATTCATTTGGTCATTTCTGCAGGTGCTGTTGCAGGGTATCCGGATTGGGGCCAAGTTTTGGTCCTCTTGCTTTGGTCTTTTGGGCATGGTTTCTTCAGCAAAAATGTGCCATTATAAGCCTAGTTTCATGTCCAATTGGGCAAACACCAATTGGACCAACACAGCCAAAGATATGGCTGTGCAAGTGGACTGAAATTTCAGTCACCTTGCTGCTGTCTTTAGGCAGCCTACACATTCACTTTGCCATGCATTATTTCAGTCCAAATTGTGGTCAACTTACCTAAAATGGTCACTAATTGACCATTATAGTGTTCTTTAACAATTACATAAGCCAAGTCAAGTTTTCTCTCCTAAACCCTAGCTCAAATTCATAGTTTTGTACAAACTACCCTATTTAACTAACTAAATTAATATCCTTATGTTTAAATACTTTAAACTTGATTTGTAGTTCATTCCAAGTCAATCAAAAACACCCAATTCTATTCCTTCCCTAGGGCAGCCGAAATCCATGGGGTGCATATACTCAAATTCTATTCATTTAAGTTACAAAATCTCACTTATTTCAAGTCACCTTCATGGATTAAAAGAGGTTTATATACAAATATGCACCAACCTTTAAGTGGCAGAATTTTCCCAACTCAAAACTTCACTTTCTTTCCTCTTCTTGGCTGCCAAAAGCTTCCCCAAGAGATATGGTCAAGTTTTAATGAAAGAAGTTAGGGTTTAGTGGTGTAACAAGGGAGAAATTAAGCATTGGAAGTGAGGTCTAATGGAGGTTTAGGGCAAGCATAAATTTCAGCTGGAATTGGAGAAGAAGAAGGCAGCTGAAATTTTGATTCTTTTGTCTTGGTTTGTCTCTTTTATTGATTAATTAAAGGGTTGTTTAATTTTGATTGGTTATGGCTTTTAAATGACATCACCATGATGTCATAAATAGGCCCTTTTCCTCAATTTCTTTTCTTTCCTCCACTACTCATTTTCAATTTAATTTCTAGTAATGTTTATTCATATTTTATGTCATATTAATTATTTACTCAACTGGACAAGTCAGCCAAAAATCACCTCTGAAGGCGAAATGATCAAAATGCCCTCCGTTTGGCTTAACGGGTCAAAATTGTCTGTACCAATTGAAAAATTTTTCTAAATATTTTCTTGGCATTCTAATGCCATATGAACCTCAATGACCCTTCTCTGGAGTCCCAATAATTATTTTATAATTTTTCCCCCGGGTCTAGGGCTCCTAGTTGCCAGAACCGCAACTTCCCTCTGGGTTACCCATCGCTAGGCACCTACTGCTTAACTTGGTTGTATTTTATTTCTAAAATTTTTACTAAATTTTTCTTATTAATATTTGAGTTGATTTTGGTCCCTCACTTAAATTTAAATATTTTTCTGGATGTTCTAGCTGTCCAGACCGACACCGGTCACCGAAACAGTAGAATGTACGGAGTTGTTACCGGGAGGGTGTTACACATCTGGGAAGTCTTTTACTATGGGTATGTCACACAGATCTGGCTTAGCCTACCTAGTATCCACCACATGTGCTAGGTAGGCTTCAAAGCATTTTCTCATCAGTTTTCTTACAACTGTAGCTGAGATGACATTGGATAAGAAATCTGTCCTTTCCCCCACAACTGTGATCTCATTACCCTTAGGAGTTTTCAAAGAAATCCTCTTCAGTTTACAATCAACCATTGCCTAATAACATGACAACCAGCCCATTCCCAAAATCACGTCAAACTCATGGAAAGGTAACTCAATCAGGTCTGCCAAGAATTCATACCCCTGAATCCTTAACGAGCAACCCTTGTACACTTTGTTCACCACTGCACTGTGGCCTAATGGATTAGTGACTAGTATGTCTTGGTCACTCTCCCCTACTAGTATCCCCCTTTCTACGGGTAGGTTAATGTGATTGAGTGGATCCTAGATCCACCAACGCATGCACAAATGTATTATAGAGGGAGAACGTACCCCTGATGACGTTCGGGGTATCTTGCTCCTCCTGAGCTCTCATGGCATAGGCTCTGGTAGGTGGTCTGCCCTCAAGCCTCTCTGCTGGCTCAGATGCAGGCCTCTGTGATGGTCCCACTGCCTCATATTTGCCAAATTTCCTACCCCTTTGTGGTGCAGGAGCAGGTTTGTCTGCTTGTGTTGGAGCAGCTATAGTAGTTCTATGTGGACAGTTCCTCTGCTAATGCACTGTCGACCCACACCTTAAATAGGCAACAGTCACTCTCCAACACTCCCCCTTATGCTACTTCAGGCAATGTGGACATGCAGAAGTTGCTGGGGCTGGTCCCTTGAACCCCGTCCCTGGAGAGCTGCCCGCAGATGGTGTGGACTGACCTCTCCTAGGGGTGAACTGTGGCTGGGCCCCTGAGACTGACCCTGACCTTGAGGTGGACCTGAACTCTGTGCAGGTGGACCTTTGAACCTTTTTCCTGGTGCAGGAGATGAGCTAGACTGACCCGGGCCCCTCTTCTACTATCTCTCTCTTCTGGTCTGCTCACTTATTCTAACCTTTTTAACTTTTATTGTAGCTTCCACTAACTTGGTGAAGTTCGTGATTCCCAAGGCAGTAATCATGATTTTTATGCTGTCATTTAATCCCTCTTCAAATCTTTTACACCTCTCGGCTTCATTAGGGACTATCTCCCTTCCATAACGACTCGATCGTGATTCCTTTTCATACTGCCATCACATTTGTCTCTGCCTCAAATTAATGAACTCTCTTCTTTTCTCTTCCAGGTATACATTACCCCATATTTCTTCTTGAATTCTGAGAGGAAGAAGTCCCAAGTTATTACTTCTGGCTGTACTTCACTAGACACTGTATCCCACCATTCATATGCATCATCTTGCAACAGAGATATAGCAGCTTCTAGGTTTTGCTCTGGAGTGTAGTGGAGTTTTTTTAAAACCCTTCATGTTCTGTTCAACCAATTTTCGGCTACAATAGAATCAACTTCTCTCTTGCCAAAGAAATCCACTGCTCCAAATTTTCTCAGTCTTTCCAGGTGTGATTTCTGTTGCGGAGGTGGTGGTGGTGGCTGCATTACCCTAGCAATTTGTTTGAAGAATTTGGCCATTTGCTGGAACATGGCCTATAGAGGCTGAGCAAGCTCTGCTGGAGCTGGCGGAGCTGGCTCTCCCCTACCCCCAGTCTCAGCTACTACAGGTGGAGCATGACTCTCCACTTCCTCCTCAACTGCCCTCTGAGATGTGGTGTAACACCCTCACTGTAGCAATTCCATACATTCTACTGTTTCGATGACCGATGTCGGTTCGGACAGCTAGAACGTCTGGAAAAAAAATTATACTAGAGTGAGGAGTCATAAATAACTCAAATATTAATCAGAAAAATTTAGGAAAAATTTTAGAAATAAAATACAACCAAGTTAAATGAGCCGGTGCCCTAGTGATGGGTAACCCAGTGAGAAGTTGCGGTTCTCGCAACTAGGAGCCCTAGACCCAGGGCATTTTGGTCATTTCACCTTCAGAGGTGATTTTTTACCGACTTGTCCAATTAAGTAAATAATTATTATGATCTAAAATGCGAATAAATATTGTTAAAAATTTAATTGAAAATGAGTAGAAAAGAAAATGAAATAAAATATAAATTATGGCATCATTATTGTGTCATTAAAAGTCCTCCACCAATCATATTGTAACACACACCTTATAAACTAATTAAAAAGGGATAAAATGAGTTAAAATGAAAAACAACAATCTTCTGCCCTTCATCTTCAACCAGCCGAAACTCTCTCCCTCTCTATTCTCCATGGATGCTTTTACTTCTCTCTAAAAGTTCCTTGTAAACACACCATAAAATCACTTGTTGATTTCACAAAAATTGCTCCTTGCAACTAGAACAAGCCTAAGGCAGCAAAAGAAAAGGAGAGAAAGATTTTCTTCAAGCTTGGGTTGACACACACAAAGGTTAGTGCTTTAACTTATAGTTATTTCTGTGTTTTATGAAAGAAATTAGTAAATCCTACAACTAGGTGCCATAGGAAATTATAGATGAGTGAAAATCTGGAATCTGTACAGTATATGCGTGAACAGTAAATTTTAAAAATTCATAACTGGAGTTAGGGATCTCAGATCAGGGTGATTTTTATGTCAAAAGAAACCTTAAGGAATGTTCTAAAACTTTGTAGTTTTATGGCAGACCTGATTCTAATGTTAGGTTAGGGTTTGAGGACAAAACATTTTATTGCTCAGATGTGGACTCTGTTCTGCTGATTTCCTGCAACAGGACAGCCACCTTCAATAAATCATAACTAGAGCCAAAAAACTCGAAATGATGTGATTCTTTAGTCCTTGAAATGCTTATTGAATGCTCTAAAACCTTGTAGTTATGGCCAAGAGCTAATTGTGGTAGCTGCCGGTTGATATTTTTGCATTTCCTTACTGTTATCCTGCATGTACTGGATTCTGGACAGGTTGCACCTTTTTAATTAGTTCTGCAATTTCCGATCTGATTTTGATGTGATTCCAATTGGAGATTGAATAAAACATATGAAGGTTGATTTCTGGAAAATATGGTCTTGAAATCTTGTTTCTATAAATTATGATGATTATTTTTGCACCCTGTTTCTGCATGCTGATTGTGCACTGAGTGCACTATTCATTCTAGTAACATGTATATTGCATGAGCTAGAAATTTTAGAGGAAAAATGAATAAGCATGCTTTGATTTAATGAATTTATATGTAGAAATTAATAAGGTGGAGGCCCATTTCTGGTCTAGAAATGAGTGACATGAGGAAATTGAGTGAATGGGCTGCCCTTGGTGACCTGCAGAATTGGACATGAGTCCAGCAGGTTTGGGCAGCCATAACTTAAATTGTAGAGGTTCAATTGGTGTTTAGCCAATTGGACATGAAATTAGACACATAATGGCACAACTTTGATGAAGAAACCATGCCCAGAAAACCAAACCAAGTTGACCAAAAGTTTTCCCTAATCCGGGTGACCTGCAATCTGCCTGGGCAAAATGACCAAATAAACAATATTTGGTCATTTGGCCATAACTCAATGTAGAAAGGTCCAATTGACCTGAAATTTTACCAGCAATAAGCTGAGATATATACCAACAACTTTCATGAAGAAACCTGACCCAAATTATGACCATAACCTAGTCAAATTGCCAACCAAACTTAGGTCACCAAATCTGGCAGAACCAAATTGCCCAGAAAATTTGGGTATAGGTCACTCCGACCAGTTATGGTTAAATGACCATAACTTGAGCTACAAAACTCCAAATGGAGTGATTCAAAAATGGAATTAAAGAAGACACAATAAGGAACAACTTTGATGAAGAAAGGTTAGCCCAGTTTCCACTCCAAAATTGTCCAATGGAACAGGAAACTTAGGTAGTAAAAACTGAAAATTTAAAAATGCATCTAAGGGACTTTAAATTGCAATTGGCAATTAATACTAGCAAATGTAAAGCTCAAAATGTGGGATCTTGGTGTAATTAGAATTAATATATCCATTAATTATAAAAAGTCAACATTTTGGTTGACTAGTAAGGTGAATAGTAATCAAAATGATCAGTAAATTAAGATAAAGACCTAGAACCAATTCTAAGCTTAAATGCTTAGAATTGTATGACAAATGTGGACTATGCATCCTAGTCAAAATTATTAAAAAGAAATTAAGGTCATAAATTTGAAATCCATGAAATATTCATGGATTACCTGAAACATGAAAAATAAGTCACCTAATTGATGTGAATAGATAGTTAGGTCTTATATGCCCATCACAAATGGAATTCATAAAATATTAGTAACTCAACTTGAAATATAAAATTTGTAATTACATAAGTAGATTCTTGATTATATAAATGAGAAAGGAAAAATGTTTTGGATACAATGGTACATGTGAACCATTGTTTAGAATTGTGATCAATATGAATAACATAATGAATGAATAAACGAACCATATTAATGTATGAATGAGACATTAGTTCTCATTATTGTAGAGAGGAGAAGCATTTTGAGTACAATGGTATAAAAGGATAATTGATGTGAATTGTGATCATATAAATGATCAAATGAATGTATGAATTAAAATTAAAATTTATCATGAAATAATGAAGTCATAAAACACAATATATTAATATTTAATGATATTATGTGCCCTTGTATTGCCTAGACATGTGTGTCAGATTAGATAGTTTGGCATGCCAATAGGGCATTGTTTTAGCAGTACTGTGAAAGGCTTTATGCCTGTATTCATGGCTTTATGCCCGTATTCATGGCTTTATGCCCACATTCATGGCTTTATGCCTGTATTCATGGCTTTTATGCCCGATTATGTGTTATCATGGCTTTTTAGCCATACTGACTGCATACGTGGTTGACGTTCCACGTCCCATGGTATCACGGCCTGAGGCACCACGGTGTCCAGTGCCAACGACCCGTTATCCAGTTTAGTCAACCTGTCGTAGGTTACTTGGGCAGTGAAATTTATTGAAATAAGTTAAGAATGTTAGTAATAAAAAAAAATAGAAATTAAATAAATGAGTAAGATTACCTAAAATGAATTAGAATAGTTATTTATTAGAAAGAATCGAAATGAACTGGACCGATATCAAAATTTACTTATTATGAAACAATTTGAGACAACCTAGCAAGTATAGAGAAAATGCTAAAAGATTAGCAAAGAAAATTATAACATAAATAAATATTGCAAATGTGACTTATATAATAATATAAGCATAAATTTATTATTTTCAGATCATTTTTCTTTATACATTATTACTGTATATTAGCGAAATAAACACTTTCAAAGAAGACTAAATTAGGATAAAACATATTAAATTTTAGAAACTACATGTGAAGTATAAATAAATCTTAATTATTTGAATTATGTTTTATTTTTATCTTTATTTGTATATTATTTCCTTGTTATATTATTGCACCACTAAGCAGCAATGCTTAGCGCGATGGAATTGTTTCCTTCAAGGCAGTAATCAAGCTAGAACCCAATGGACGTTTGACTGGGAATTTTGGGAGTTTTGATCAGCAGAGTGTCAAAGTTTGTCACCTCCTCAGCAATGCATGTAGATAGGGCCCATATAGATCATATTTTGTATTTTGTATAAAATGCTAGATATTGTATTATAATATAGATTATGAACAGGTAATTAATAGGAATGCGATGTAAATTAATTAATTAGCTTTTTCATATGTAATTAATTTATATATTATGTAAATTATGAAATTTTGTAATTAATTTGTATATCATGTAAATTAAGGATTTATTTAATTATTGCAAATGATTTAAATTAATGCAAATTTGAGAATTTTACTATAAGAATGGAGCATGAATGAATTTGTACAAATGAGAATAGATTTGAATTACATAATGATTTTTCAAATGATGATATGAGTATGGAAATGATTATGAAATTAAAATGTATGGATGAGATTTGAAATATAAGAAAATTATGAGAATGATTGATGAGATAATTATGATTAGCATGGATGAGATTTTTTTTTATTTTAAAATATTGTTGAATTTCAAACAAGTGAATATTGAAATACGCCAAACGATAATAAAATGGGGGAAACTCCACTGGTTTCTCTATCAAAAAAATAATTAATATTAAATTAAATGAATTAAAAATTATAAAAAAAATAAAGTAAGATAAGTTAGGGTGCTCCGGCACCGATTGTAGCACGCCTTGCTCGGCTACACTGTATTTTGATCAAATGTAATGGCCCGGCCCACTAGTGATATTGTCGGCTCTGGGCCGAAGCCCTCACTGTTTTAAAATGCGTCACTAGGGGTTACGAACCACCAACTTATAAATCCAGCATCTCTCCCCTTATGGGACTCAGCATCCTCGCTGAGGTTTGCCCCACCATCACTCAAGGTTGCACGCGGAGTGGCTCTGCTACTACAAATGTAACGGCTCGGCCCACTAGTGATATTGTCCGCTTTGGGCTGAAGCCCTCACGGTTTTAAAACGCGTCACTAGGGGTTACGAACCACCAACTTATAAACCCAGCATCTCTCCCGTGTTTTGCCGATATGGGATTTGCCTAGGGTGTTACATGTGGGGTCCATATCCTATTTAACAAAGACAACAGATATGCATTAGTGTCACCTCGACTCTTACAAATGCAATACATAATATGGACTCAATCTAGGCCCAGAAACACCTAAACCGTGCTCTGATACCACTAAATGTGACACCCCTTACTCGTCTACAGTGTAGCCGAGCAAGATATGCCACGCAGTGTACCGGAACACCCTATTTTAATTCAATCATTTTTTTTCCTTATTTATTTTTTTCATAGTTATGAAGTACAATTTATGAAATATAATTCATTTAAGTCATTTATTGAAATTATAATTTATTTGAGATTCCGAAAATTTTATAGAAAATCTAGCAGAGTACCGGCTAAAAATGGAGAAAACAGTTCTTCGAAACCTATGAAAAACACTTCCAATAATCATTTCCAATCATTCTCAAACTCCAATAACCATCAACATGGTCTCAACATTAGCAATCATTTCAAGTTCTCAACATTAATCCACAATTTCATTCAAATTTAAAATCAACTAAAATTTCATGAAGATATTCTCAAATTATATTAATTAACAAAATTCTTTAAATATGTACATCAACATATGATTACATAAATTTACTAATTTACATGAGTTCATAATTTATAAATCATAAACTGTTACCTATTACAAAATACAAAAACATAATTTCAAAAGGGACCTAAAGGTCCTACAACTGATGCACTGTAGATGAGAGGTGACTCTAACGCTAGGTAGATCTGTGACCTCACCCAGTCTGTGGTCTGTTGGGCTCTCTATCTGTCTCTCCAGAACCTACGCGTGGCAAAAAGCGACGCGCTAAGCAATAATGCTTAGTGGTGCCAATAATAAAATAAAAAGAACTAATAAAAAAAATAAATGTGTAGTGAGTGTATTAATGTCTAATGCAGACAAGTTTTTGATAATTATTGGTAGTCTTATTTATTTGGTACTTGTTATATTCATTATTTCATTAAATTTATCAACTTTCATTTTTGGTTGCCTAAGTAACCTATATTGGATGACTGGACTTGATAAACGGGTAAACTAGCACTGGGTATCAAGTACCTCGGGCCATCACACTATCGGTCACATATGTGTCTCCCGGTATGCAACAGAACAGCTAATAAGCTGTAAAAACATTAGGCACAAGGCCAAGTCTCAACATAATGTCAAAATGGCTAAAAGCCATGAAATCACATAATGGCATAATGATATGTGCAGTACTGCTAACTAAACCCTATTGGCATGCCAACCTATCCAAACCAATCTTGCTAGGTGTACTAGGGCATGTTACTCTTTTAAACTTTACAATTCTTGAAATTTAAGTTTAGGTGTTACTATTCATTTCCTTGGTTAACTAAATTGTTGACTTTTGCATTGACAATAGGTACATTGGTTCTAATGCTCTCAACATACCACATTTTGCATTCTAAAGTTGTTAGTATTGGTTGCTAATACCATTTCTAAGCTTAATGTTAATTATTCACAATTTTCAGATTTCAAGCCTTATGTTTACTGTTCCATTGGTCATTTGTACAGTAGGAATTTGGCAAAGTTTTCTTCATAAAAGTTGTTCCTTATTTTGTCTAGTTACATTTTCTTTTTTTTTTTGGAATCACTCCATTTGGAGTTTTGTAGCTCAAGTTATGGCCTAAACACCATAACTGGCCGGATCGGACAGAATCCAAAATTCTGGGCAAAACTGGTTTTGCCATATTTGGTAACGTAAGTTTGGTTGGCAATTTGACTAGGTTATGGTCCGAATTTTGGATTTATGTTCTTCATGAAAGTTGTAGGTCTATGTCTCGGCTTTCTTCTGGTAAAATTTTAGGTCAATTGGACCTTTTTACACTGAGTTATGACCAAATGAATAAATACTATTCATTTGGTCATTTTGCCTAGGCAGACTGCAGGTCCCCCGGATTAGGGCAATTTTTAGGCCGGGTAGGGTTTCTTCACCAAAATGGTGCCATTATGTGTCTAGATTCATGTCCAATTGGCCTTACACCAATTGAAACTCTACAACTCCATTTATAACTGCCCAAACCTGCTGGACTTATGCTCAGTCCTGCAGGTCAGCCAAGGAAGCTCACCCATACACAAATGCCAAGCTTCAACTCACTTCATTTCCTCATCATACCCATTCAAATGGTCACTAATTGACCATTACATGGTTAATGAACTATCACATGAGCAAACCCTAATGTTGTTCAAGTGTCCACATTTTCAAGGTTCATTCATGCATCACACTTGCATTTCACTTACTCTTACATGTTCAATCACTCATCTCATGCTATGGGTAGCTCATAAACACTTTGCTTCAAATAAATTCATCAAACCCTAACCATCCCTAGGCTGCCCAAATTGTAGGGATGAATATACATAAGTTTTATTTTATTTTTCTTACACTTTTCCACTTATCTCATGCCAATAAACATGAATTAAGTAAAAGAGATAGGAGACTGGACACTAACCTCTATGAGCAGAATTTCTAGGTAACAAAACTTCAATCCTTTCTCTTCTTTTTGCTACAAATAGCTTCTCCAAGATGTGGGAATGATTTTTAGTGAAGTGAGTTTAGGGTTTTTGTGGAGAGGAAGCTTAGGAAAATTAAGCTTTAAAAGAGAAAATGGAGAGAAAGCTTCTTGGCTATGGTGGATGGGAAATGAGGAAGAAGAGTGCAATTTTTTCCTTTCAATTTTCTGCCCATTTGACTCATTTTAAGTGGTTTATGGATATGTGTCACAATATGACTGGGTGAGAGTGCTTAGTGACATAAGCATGAGATCAAAATTAAATTTTAATTCATTTTCTTTTCTTTTCTTCTCTACTCATTTTTAATTTAATTTTTAGCAATATTTATTCACATTTTGTGTCATCATAATTATTTACTTAACTGGACAACTCGGCCAAAAATCATCTCTGAAGACGAAATGACCAAAATACCCTCCGTTTGGCTTAACAGACTAAAATTGTCTGTACCGATTGAAAATTTTTTCTAAGCATTTTCTTGGCATTCTAATGCCATAGAAACCTCAATGACCCTTTTCTGGAGTCCCAAAAATTATTTTATAAATTTTCTCCTAGGTTTAGGGCTCCTAGTTGCGAGAACTGCAACTTCCTACTAGGTTAGCCATCGCTTGGGCACCGGCTCATTTAACTTGGTTGTATTTTATTTCTAAAATTTTTTCTAAATTTTTCTTATTAATATTTGAGTTAATTATGGTTTCTGACTTTAGTTTAAATATTTTTCCGGACGTTGTAACTGTCCGAACCGACACTGGTCATCGAAACAGTAGAATGTACGGAGTTGCTACAGGGAGGGTGTTACATCCTCCATCTAGGGATGTAAGTATTTGAATATGGATTGTTGGGCTGCTTCTGGTTGAAGTTTCCTCCATTATTCACATAGTTCATATGTTTTGTGGAGGGTTCATTGAAATTGTTGTATTATAATCTCATGTATCCTCCTCCATAACTGTCCTCATGTTGACTGTTTGTACCAATTGCGTTGGCTTGCATTCTTTCGAGTCTTTTTGTGAGCTGATCAAATTAAGCATTTATCATGCTTAGGGCGTCTACTTCAAGGACCCTTGCAGTTCTCCTTGCATTTCCTCTTTCATTTGACCACTCATAATTATGTATGCAACCCTTTTTAGAAGTTCAAGTGCTTGTGTCACTGTTTTCTCCATTAGGTGACCCTCTGCAACTGAATCATCTGTGCTCCTTGTAGAGGGTAGTAATCCATTATAGAAATTTTACACTAATAGCCAATCCTCTATGCCATGGTGTGGACATTCCCTCTGCAGGTCTTCATATCTTTCCCATGCGTCATAGAGTGATTCTCCTTCCTTTTGTCTGAAGGTGTTGAGCTCATGCCTCATTTTTGCAGTCTTTGCACGTGGAAAATACTTTGCTAGAAAAGCTTGAGAGAGGTTTTCCCAAGTGGTGAACATTCCAACCGATCGAGAAAACCACTTCCTCGCTCTGTCCTGAAGGGAGAATGGGAATGCTCTGAGTCTTATTGCTTTATCAAACACTCCATTCATCTTTAATGTGTCAAATAGGGCAAGAAAGCAATGGAGGTGATATTGTGGGTCTTCTATTGGTGAACCTGCAAACTGGGTTTATTGAATCATTTGGAGCCATGCTAGTTTTAAGTCAAAGTTGCTAGCTTCCACTGTGGGTCTAGTGACACTGGGCTGAAATCCTTGGACAGATGGAGCTCCGTAATCTCTCAACAGTCTTGGTTTGTCATTATTATCGGCCATGGTTGTAATTTTAGGATCTCCTTGACCATGCTCTTGATGTTTCCTTTTCCTCCTAATGGCTCTCAGAGTTCTGTCTATCTTCGGATCACAGTCTAAAATTTCTTCTTCTGGCCTTGTTCTAGTCATATAGCAGATCGGGCACCTGAGAGTAAAGAAGAGAAATACAACCAGTAAAATAAAATAAAATAATAAATATAATTGCTTAAATTAGCTAAATTGCCTATCGCTTGATATTACTAAAGCTAAAAATCCCCTGCAACAGCGCCAAAAACTTGTTTCGCAAGTTTTTATAACCCCGCAAGTGCACAGATCGCTAACAAGTAATAAAGTGATGAGTAGAGTATCGTTCCCACAAGGAATTTGATTAGTAAGTACCAATCTACACAGTAATTTTGAGTGTCTAGGCTATCAAATACTTAGGGAATGAAGTTTGTTTACCTTAAACACTAGAATGGTAAACTTAAAACGAAATGATTTATTTGAAACAATTCTGGAATTAAGATTTCACACTTGAATCTTACTAGGGATGTTATCTTGTTTATTTACTGAATTGAGGATCGTTTTCCTTGATGGAAATCAGTCCTAAGTTATCCTAAATCCTCTTTCAAGGCACCTAGGATGTATTCTAATTAACTCAAACCCAACTTTCATGGTGATAAAATTAATTAAAATCCTTTAAGATCTTTAACCAATTTTGAAGTTCCACAAAGGTATCAACCTATGTCTAGGTTAGAATTCCTAGGTTTAAGATCTTGATTTTCTAATATTAATCTTCACCTTTCAGTCCTTCAATTAACATCTACAATCATGGCTAAGTGGGTACCAGCACATAGCATGCATTAAGATCACAAGAAATTAAATCAAGGAACAAATCTTAAATCCAATAAATAAAACTTAGTGTTCATCCATAATAATAATTACAAGCAATACTTTCCCAAATCCAGAATAAGAAAACTACTCACTCATGGTGAGTTCAGCAAACATCATGATAAAAGGTAAAAAAAGCAAAAAGAAAATCATGTAGAAGAAATAAAACAATCAAAATCTGTCTAGGGAGATGAAATGAAAGAACCAAGGAGAGTTTGCAACTTTAATCTTATGGAGCTTCAGCTGGAAAAACTCCTTTTGGTACTGATGTTTCTCTCCTTCTGACGGCTGGAGAGAGTGCAGTGTAACACCCCTATGTTCGGTAGTGCGTTCTACTGTTCCGGTGACTAGTGTCTGTCCGGACAATTAGAATGCTTAGAACTAAATTTAAATATTAGTGAGGAGACATAAAATAATGAAATACAAGAAAGAAAAATACAAGAAAAATAAAAGGAAAAATAATAGAAATGAAATGAAAATAAGTTAAATGAGCCAGCACCGCAGCGATGGGTGACCGCAAGGGGAAGTTATGGCGCAAGTAATAGCCGACCCCAGGACTGTAGGGAACCCTCGGAATTTAGTTTTGAGACATAATTGAAGACTTATTAAAGTATAAATATCATTAGAAATATCAATGAAAAATTAATTTATTAGTACAAGGAAAAACGATAAATCGAGAAAACGACAAAACTCGGTGTTACCAAAAAATTGGGAATGCAACCCGAATAGGGGCATTGTGGTCAATTGATATCCCGAGTTGCCTTTTGACCTAAATGTTCATTAAAAATAAATGATATTATACTTTGGAAATGTCATGAAAAATTAAAATGACATACATTATGTAAATAGTGAAAGAAATGATGAAAATGTGGGAATTTAGAAACTTTGAATAAATAAACAATAAAACTAATCCTAGTGCTCTACTAACTACATTATAAGAGACATAAAATGGTTTTAGTGGACAGAAAAAAGGTCTTTTTCAACCTCTTAAAACAATGGCCGAATTCATCCTCCATTAAAGCTCTATAGCCAAACCTCATTCTACCTCCATGCACCATTGATTTAGCCATCTTTTTCACTAGGTTTCTTTACTAAACCTTGTCTACACACCTTGGGCAGCAATAAGTGAGCAAGAAAGATAAGTTTTGGTGAGTTTTAAAGAAGCTTCAAAAGAGGTAAGTGGTTATTTTCAATTCTTGTTTCATTAAAAGTATAACTAAGGTTGTGGGTAGTTGAATTATGGAAGAAGTTTGAGGTTTGATGAGTGATTGTTGATTGACCATTTCGGCAGCCATGGAACTTCATCACGTACAGATTATTTTTGCATGTATTTAGTGATTTGGGATATTGATTTAAGTGTTTAAGTGTATTAAAGTTGATTTCCATGTATAAAGTGTGATTGTAAGTTGAAAAATGAAAATGAAAGTTTGGTGTATATGTGTAATTTTTGGGCAGCCTCAAAATGGAAATTGGAAATGTTCAAATTCATGAAATATTGTTGAAGTATTGTAAAAAAAAATGGCAGCCTATGTGTGTGGAATAGTAGTGATAGGTATGTAATTTGATGATGGAAGTATGTGTGATAATTAGAAGTATTTATGTGTATATATTGTTGGGATTGAACTTTGCGAATTGTGACTGCATTTGGTGTATTTTGAAGTGGTTACATTCTGTCCAAGTTGACCTATAATATAGAGAATTGAATGGTTTTAGTTAGTGCCAAATGTAGAATGGTATGGAGAAGTGAAGATGTAATTGGTAAACATGTGTTTGGTTTGGTGTTTGAAAAGCATGTAAAGGGCAGAATGCAAATGGGCCTATAACCCTAAGTGTGTAACTCCAATTGGTATGAGGCTAATTGGAGGTGAAACTAGGCACAAAATGTGCCAACTTTCATGAAGAAAGCCTACCTAAATTCTGTCTAGAAAGTGACTTGAAAAATGACTAAATCCGGATTAGTGACTTGAAAACCTGAAAATTGACCATTTGGGCAGCAATTAGTTTTTTGGCCATAACTCACTCAAAACAGGTCCAAATGATCTAAAATGTTTACCTTGAATAGATTAGATATAAAGCTATAACTCTTATGAAGACACCAAAACCCAAAAATGACCATAAGCAAGTCAAATAGCTTGCACAAGTTCAGGTATAAAAACTGCTAAAACCAGAAATGACCTAAAAATGACCTAAAGTTGCCATTTTAGTACAATCTGTCCAGCTTTAGTAAATTGATCATATCTTGGTCTATACAACTTAGAATGACCTGAAATTTTGCCCCGAGTGCAATAAGACATAGAACTATAATTTTTCTTCTTTGACCAGAAGCTAAAAACCAAGAGAAATAGGACTTTAAGCTAGACCAATCTAGCACACAAAAATTGAGAATTTGACATTTACATACAATGATGCTTGAAATAATTTGGCAATGAATGCCAACTTGTAAAAATGGTAAGTTGCACTATATTGGTAGCATATTGAAATGCAAAATGTGACATATTGGTAACATTAAACCTAATTCACCTAGAGTGCATCAAAGGTCAACATTATAGGTTGACTAAGGAAAATAATATAATTAAATAAATTAATTATTGAACCTTATTGTTAGAGACAGTTTAAATGAGTACTGAAAAACTTCAAATTGTCTGTTTCAGTTAGCAAAAACTCAGAGAAGGGGAAGGAAACACTGAGTCAGGGCCAAGAGATTACACTTCAGAGGTGTGTGCACAACAGTTATTTCTTTTGAATTTTCAATTGAAATAAATTATGTCAATATGTCTATTATTGTTTAAATTGTGAAAATTTGTTTGAATGATATTTGATGGACACTTATTGCTTGAAAAATATTGTAAATGGTTTGAAATCACAGCTATCATATATATTGATTGAATTCCTCGCCAGCTTGTCTAGTGGGATGAATTGACTTTGAATTCCCTCTCTGGCTGAAGTGTGGAGGTGTGTGCCTGTTGAGGACGAATAGGATGAGTACTCATATTATTGCTAGCTAGCTATGTTATTCCTCACTAGCCATCGGCTTTTGGGATGAATTGGATTATGGAATCATGATTAAGCTGTGTCTGTGATTTATTGATATTTTGTAACACCCTCCCTGTAGCAACTTCGTACATTCTACTGTTCCGGTTACCAGTGTCGGATTGGATAGCTAGAATGTTCGGAAAAATATTTAAACTAAAGTGAAGAACCATAATTAACTCAAATATTAATAAGAAAAATTTTAGAAATAAAATACAATCAAGTTAAATGAGCTGGTTCCCTAGCGATGGGTAACCTAGTGGGAAGTTGCGGTTCTCGCAACAAGGAGCCCTAGACCCAGGGAAAAGTTCATAAAATAATTTTTGGGACTCCAGAGAAGGGTCATTGAGGTTCCTATGGCATTAGAATGCCAAGAAAATATTTAGAAAAATTTTTCAATCGGTAGAGACAATTTTGACTCGTTAAGCCAAACGGAGGGCATTTTGGTCATTTCGCCTTCAGAGACGATTTTTGCCGACTTGTCCAGTTAAGTAAATAATTATTATGATCTAAAATATGTATAAATATTGTTAAAAATTGAATTGAAAATGAGTAGAGAAAAGAAGAAAAAAAATGAAAAAAATACCTAAATATGACATCACATGATGTCATTAGGAAGGCCTCCACCAGTCACCATTCAACAAGCCTTCTTAAAACAATTAAAAGAGACAAAATGGACCAAAAATTTATGGTGTTTCTCCTTCTTCTTCAGCCAGCAGACTGGGTGAGACCTCCTGCAGCTCTGCATAGTATCCGTGTCACCTCACCATCTTCAGTGCATTGGTAGGACACTAGGTTTCATTTTGATATTTTGTAACTATCTTTTATTTTCTCTTGTGCAAATGAGACTTATGTAATGTATTTTGGTAATAATGTATATAGTGGAAATTGTGTTTGTGAATGAAAAAGTGAATATTTATTTATGACTTTTACATGATTATCATATGAGATGAATGATTGAGAAATGGAAATATTGTTGAAAAATATATTGAGATTTTGTTGATGAAATGGAGTTTGGGATTGATTGGAAATGATTATTGCAAGTGTTTTTCACAGGTTCCGAAGAACTGTTTTCTCCATTTTTAGCCAGATCACTGGATTTTCTATAAAATTTTCGGAACCTCAAATAAATTATAATTTCAATAAATGACTTAAATGAATTATATTTCATAAATTATATTCAAAACTATGATAAAAATAAATTAAGGAAGAATAAAAATGATTGAGATAAAATAGAGTGTTACGGTACACCGCGTGACATATCTTACTCGGATATACTGTAGACGGGTAAGGGGTGTCACATTTAGTGGTATCAGAGCACGGTTTAGGCATTTCTAGGCCTAGATTGAGTCCATACCATGCATTGCATTTGTAAGAGTTGAGGTGACACTAATGCAGATCTGTTTGTCTTTGTTATTTTGGATAGGATATGGACCCTACATCTCAGAGGGCAGTTGAGGAGGAAGTGGAGAGTCATGCTCCACCTGCAGCAGCTGAGACTGGGGGTAGGGGAGAACCTGCTCTGCCAGCTCAAGCAGAGCCTGCTCAGCCTCCACAGACTATGTTCCAGCAAATGGCCAAATTTTTCAGACAAATGGCTGGCGTAATGCCAGCACCACCACCACCACCACCTCCGCAGCAAAATCACACCTTGAAAGACTAAGAAAATTTGGAGCAGTGGATTTCTTTAGTAAGAGAGAAGATGATTCTATTGCAGCTGAAAATTGGTTGAACAGAACAGATAGAGTTTTAAAACAACTCCACTGCACTCCAGAGCAAAACCTAGAAGCTTCCATATCTCTGTTACAAAACGATGCATATGAATGGTGGGATACGGTGTCTAGTGAAGTGCAACCATAAGTAATAACTTGGGACTTCTTCCTCTCAGAATTCAAGAAGAAATATGTGGGTAGTGTATACCTGGAAGAGAGAAGAAGAGAGTGCATTAACCTAAGGCAGAGACAGCTGACAGTGGCCGAGTATGAAAAGGAATTTGTCAGATTGAGCCGCTACGGAAGGGAGATAGTCCCTAATGAGGCCAAAAGGTGTAAGAGATTTGAAGAGGGATTAAATGAAAACATAAAGATCATGATTACTGCCTTGGGAATAACCGACTTCACCAAGTTAGTGGAAGCTGCAATAAAAGTTGGAAAAGTAAGAATAAGTGAGCAGACCAGAAGAGAGAGACAGCAGAAGAGCGGCCCAGGTCATTCTAGATCATCTCCTGCATCTGGGAAGAAGTTTAAGGGTCCACCTGCACAGAGTTCAAGTCAATCACAAGGTCAGGGTCAGTCTCAGGGGCCCAGGCCACAGTTTACCCCTAGGAGAGGTCAGTCCACACCATCAGTGGGCAGCTCTGCAGGGATGGGGTTCAAGGGACCAGCCCCAGCATCTTCTACATGTCCACATTGTCTGAAATGGCATAACGGGTAGTGTTGGAGAGTGACTGGTGCCTGCTTAAGGTGTAGGTCGATAGAGCATCAGCTGAGGAATTGTCTACGCAGAACTACTACAGCCGCTCCAACACAAGCAGACAGATCTGCTCCTGCACCACAAAGAGGTGGGAAATCTGGCAAATCTGAGGTAGTGGGACCATCACAGAGGCCTGCATCTGAGCCAGCAGAGAGGCCTGAGAGCAGACCACCTGCCAGAGCCTATGCCATGAGAGCTCAGGAGGAGCAAGATGCCCCGAACGTCATCAGGGGTACGTTCTCCCTCTACAATACATCTGTGCATGCATTGGTGGATCCAGGATCCACTCATTCATACATCTGCATCAACTTACCTATAGAAAAGGGGATATTAGTAGGGGAGAGTGACCAAGACATTCTGGTCACTAATCCATTGGGCCACAGTGTAGTGGTGAACAAAGTATACAAGGGTTGCCCGTTAAGGATTCAGGGGTATGAATTCTTGGCAGACCTGATTGAGTTGCCTTTCCATGAGTTTGAAGTGATTTTGGGAATGGACTAGTTGTCCCGTCATCAGGCAATGGTTGATTGTAAATTGAAGAGAATTTCTTTGAAAACTCCTGAGGGTAATGAGATTACAGTTGTAGGGGAAAGGACAGATTTCTTGTCCAATGTTATCTCAGCCACAGTTACAAGAAAACTGATGAGAAAAGGCTGTGAAGCCTACCTAGCACATGTGGTGGATACTAGGCAGGCTAAGCCAAATCTGTGTGATATACCCACAGTAAAAGACTTCCCAGATATGTTCCCTAAAGAATCGCCTGGTTTGCCACCAGAAAGAGAAGTTGAATTTGCTATTGAGGTATTGCCGGGTACAACACCTATTTCCATTGCTCCTTATAGGATGGCACCCACTGAATTAAGGGAGTTGAAAACTCAGTTGCAAGAGTTGCTGGATAAGGGGTTCATACACCCTAGTGTGTCACCATGGGGAGCTCCAGTGCTGTTTGTAAACAAGAAAGATGGGACTTTGAGGTTATGCATTGATTATCGGAAGTTGAATAAAGTGACAGTGAAGAATAAGTATCCGTTGCCTATAATTGATGATCTGTTTGATCAGTTAAAGGGAGCAGGAGTATTTTCTAAAATTAATCTCAGATCAGGGTATCATCAGTTGAGGGTGAAGGATGCAGATGTGCCAAAGACTGCATTCAGGACCCGATATGGGCATTATGAGTTCTTAGTGATGCCCTTTGGCCTAACAAATGCACCTGCGGCATTTATGGACCTTATGAACCGTATCTTCCATCCATACCTAGATCGGCTTGTAGTGGTCTTTATTAATGATATTTTGGTGTATTCCAAGACCAGGGAAGAGCATGATGAACATTTGAGGATTGTTCTGCAAACCCTGAGAGAAAAGAAGCTGTATGCTAAGTTGTCAAAGTGTGACTTCTGGTTAAATGAAATTGCATTCCTTGGACACATAGTGTCAGCTGATGGGATTAGAGTGGATCCCAAGAAAATAGAAGCAGTGATGGAATGGAAGCCTCCCAGAAATACAACTGAGGTCAGAAGCTTCTTGGGGCTAGCTGGGTATTACAGAAGATTTGTGAAGGGATTTTCCTTAATAGCTACTCCAATGACCAAGTTGTTACACAAGAATGTCGATTTGACCGAATGACAAGTGTCGCAGCTTTGAGAAGTTGAAGGCTATATTGATAGAGGCACCAGATAACACGCCAAGGTCGTGAAAGGACTTTGTGGTCTACAGTGATGCCTCTCATAATGGGTTAGGGTGTGTATTGATGCAAGAGGGAAAGGTGGTCGCTATGCTTCCGCATACCTAAGGCCACATGAACAGAATTACCCTACCCATGATCTAGAGCTTGCAGCAATTATCTTTGCACTGAAGATATGGAGGCATTACTTGTATGGTGAAAAGTGCTACATTTACACAGACCACAAAAGCCTGAAATACTTGCTAACCCAGAAGGAGCTCAACCTTAGACAGAGACGATGGATTGAGTTCCTGAAGGACTATGATTGTGTAATTGACTACCATCCTGGGAAAGCAAATGTAGTTGCAGATGCTCTGAGCAGAAAATCCATCACAGCTTTGAGATCATTGAATGCCCGTCTAACTTTGGTTCGAGATGGAGCTATTTTGGCTGAGTTGCAAGTGAGGCCAAACCTGTTACAGCAGATTTTAGATGGGCAGAAGGTAGATGAGAAGCTAAAGGCTATTATGAGAAAAATCCTAGAAGGGAAGGCAACTGACTATGAGGTGAAAGCAGATGGGTGTCTGTACTACAAAGGAAGACTGTGTGTTCCAGATAATGGTGAATTAAAAGCCAATATTCTGAAAGAGGCACATGCCAGTGTTTATGCTATGCACCCAGGAAGTACAAAAATATATCGTGATATGAAACTTCAGTATTGGTGGCCCGGTATGAAGAAGGACATAGCTGACTATGTGACTAAAGGCTTGACATGTCAGCAAGTCAAGGCAGAACATCAAGTTCCATCAGGTTTGCTACAGCCTATACGCATACCTGAATGGAAATGGGATCGGGTCACCATGGATTTTGTAAGTGGTCTACCTCTCACCTAGAAGAAACATGATGCAGTATGGGTGATAGTAGATAGATTGACGAAGTCAGCACACTTTCTGCCAGTTAGGACTGACTACTCACTGGAGAAGTTAGCAGAATTGTATATCAGTGAGATAGTTAGACTACATGGAATTCCACTTTCCATCGTATCTGATCGAGACCCAAGGTTTACATCGAGATTTTGGAAGAAGTTGCATGAATTCTTGGGTACACAACTCCACTTCAGCACAGCTTTCCATCCTCAGACGGATGGGCAATCAGAAAGAGTAATCCAGGTAAATAATTGAACCAATTGAATTAATACAAATATTAAACAAAAATGATAATAATAACATGAAATATATGTCAGGTCCTTGAGGATATGCTGAGGAGTTGTGTCATTGAGTTTGAGGGAAGTTGGGATAGATACCTCCCACTAGCAGAATTTGCATACAACAATAGCTACCAAGCTAGTATCCAAATGGCCCCGTATGAAGCACTGTATGGGAGAAAATGTAGAACTCTAGTGTGCTGGACTGAATTGGCCGAAGACAAACTAGTAGGACCAGACCTGGTGAAACAGACTGAGGAGAAAGTAAAACTAATCAAAGCCAATCTGAAGGTTGCCTCAGATAGACATAAATCCTATGCCGCTTGAAGAGAAAAGAAATAGAATATGCGGTTGGCGACAAAGTGTTCCTCAAGGTGTTACCATGGAAGAAGGTATTGAGTTTTGGAAGAAAAGGTAAGTTAAGCCCTAGGTTTATTGGCCCATATGAAGTCATTGAACGTGTGGGTCCAGTGGCCTATAAGCTAGCTTTACCACCAGAGCTGGATAAGATCCACAATGTGTTCCACGTATCTATGCTAAGAAGATACCGCTCAGATCCTTCACATGTCATCTCCATGGAAGAAATTGAAGTACAACCGGATTTGACATATGAAGAAGAACCCATAAGAATTCTGGCTCGGGAAGTGAAAGAATTGAGGAATAAGCAGATTTCACTGGTGAAAGTGCTTTGGAGGGCACCACAACACCGAAGAGGCAACTTGGGAAAGTGAAGAGACGATGAGGCAACAGTTCCCTCAACTGTTTGCATCAGGTAAATTTCGAGGACAAAATTTAAATTAGAGGCGGAGAGTTGTAACACCCTGTAGCAACTTCGTATATTCTATTGTTCCGGTGACCAGTGTCGGACTGGACAGCTAGAACCTTTGAAAAAATATTTAAACTAAAGTGAGGAACCATAATTAACTCAAATATTAACAAGAAAAATTTAGAAAAAATTTTAGAAATAAAATACAATCAAGTTAAATGAGTCGGTGCCCTAGCGATGGGTAACCTAGTGGGAAGTTGCGGTTCTCGCAACTAGGAGCCCTAGACCTGAGGAAAAATTCATAAAATAATTTTTAGGACTCCAGAGAAGGGTCATTGAGGTTCCTATGGCATTAGAATGCCAAGAAAATATTTAGAAAAATTTTTCAATCGGTACAGACAATTTTGACCCGTTAAGCCAAACGGAGGGCATTTTGGTCATTTCGCCTTCAGAGGCGATTTTTACCGACTTGTCCAGTTAAGTAAATAATTATTATGATCTAAAATATGAATAAATATTGTTAAAAATTGAATTGAAAATGAGTAGAGAAAAAAAGAAAAAAAATGAAAAAAATACCTAAATATAACATCACATGATGTCATTAGGAAGGCCTCCACCAATCACCATTCAACAAGCCTTCTTAAAACAATTAAAAGAGACAAAATGGACCAAAAATTTCTGCTGTTTCTCCTTCTTCAGCCAGCCGTGAGTTTTCTCCTTCTTCCTCCATAACTCTCATTCTCTCATACCTTCAATCCTTTGATTTCTCACCCCAAATTCTATAAAGTCCTTCACTAAAATTTGTCACCCAACCTTGCTAGAGTGTTTGGCAGCCAAGAAAACAAAAGAAAGTGAAGAATTTACAAGAGAAAATTCTTCCCTACTAAGGTTAGTGCCATATTTCTCTTTCTTTCTTTGGATATCCATGTTAAGACACTAAGTTAGGATAGGAATTTGTGGGAATTGAAGAGAATTATGCATGCTAGGGTATATGGTCAATTTTGGCAGCCTATAGGGGGTGGTGATTTTGATTGTTTTGATGGGTTTGGAGTGGACTAGAGATGGTGTTTAAAGTGTCTATATATATTGATAATGAATTAGTGTGTTTAACTAAGGTATGTTGTGAGAATGGGAATGGATAATTAGGGTTTTGGAGAGAAATTTGGACTTTGCTTATGTAATGGTGAATGAACATTTTAATGGTCAATTAGTGACCATTTGAGGTAAATTGACCACAACTTGGAGTGAATTGTAGCATTAGAAAACTGATTTGGTATGCTGCCTAGTGAAACCAGCAGGTTTGGATGTGAGTCCAGCCTGTTTGGACAGCCATAACTTGGGCTGTGTAGGTTCAATTGGTGTTTGGTCATGAAACTAGACACATAATGGCACAAGTTTGGTGAAGAAACCATGCCCATAAGACCAAACCAAGTGGACCAAAAACTTGCCCCAATCCGGGTGTCCTGCAACCAGTTTCTGCAGAATGACCAAATCAACAGTGATTGTTCATTTGGCCATAACTCAGTGTAAAATGGTCCAATTGACCTGAAAGCTTACCAGCAACAAGCTTAGATATAGACCAACAACTTTCATGAAGAAACCTACCCCAAATTATGAATAGAACCCATCCAACAAAGGAGTTGCAGTCACTGTTCATCGTGACCGTAGATATGGTCACCCGTAAAAATTCCAATCCGGCCAGTTGTGGTTTTTAGACAATAACTTGAGCTACAAAACTCCAAATGGAGTGATACAAAAAAATAAATTCAACTAGACAAAATAAGGAACAACTTTCATGTTTATCATTTTCTCAAATTCCCACTGCAACAGTAACTAATAGAATAGTAAATATAGGGTATGAAAACTGAAAATTCTGCTCCATTAATTTTAAGTTTAGAAATGGTATTGGTAATCAATACCAACAAATTTTGAATGCAAAATGTGGTATGTTGGGAGTGTTAAAACCAATGTACCTATTTTCTATACAAAAGTCAACATTTTTGTTGACTAATGAAGGGAATAGTAACACCAAAACTTGAAATTCAAAAATTGAAAAATTCAAAAGTGTCAAATGCCCTAGTATACCTAACAAGATTGGTTTGGATAGTTTGGCATGCCAATAGGGTTCAGCAAGATCGCACATGGCATTATGCCATTCTCAGGATTTCATGGCTTTTAGCCATTCGACATTATGTTGATACTTGGCCTTGTGCCTAATGTTATTACAAATTATTAGTCGCTTTTTGCACAATCGAGACACATATGTGACCGATGGTGTGACGGCCCAAGGTACTTGATACCCAAAGTGCCGCTACCGTTTATCCATCAAATATCCAAAGATAGGTTACTTGGGCAACCAAAAATGAAAGTGGACAAATTTAATGAAATAATGAATATAACAAGTACAAAATAAGTAAGATTACAAATACTCATCGAAAATTTATTTGAAATGAAACATCAATATATTCACTGCATATTTATTTTATGTTATTTATTTTTATTTTATTATTGGCACCACTAAGCATTATTGCTTAGCGCGTTGCTTTTGCCACGCGCAGGTTCTGGAGATACTGACCGAGAGCCCAGTAGACCACAGACTGGGTGAGACCTCCTGATGTGAACCTTCAAGTAATTGGTAACTTGAAAACCCACATTCAAGAATTAAATGAACAATATGGAAAGCACCAAATCAAGATGTATGAATTTGAATCTTTGAACCAAAGACAATCGATTGTTGTGTAATTCAAAGAAAATATCGTAAATGGGATTCTTGACCTAATTCATATGGAGAATGAATAAACTAAGAATATTATGCACATTAAACCTTGCAAGATAGAATCTCAAAGAAGTTAATGAGCTTCACAAGAACAAAGGCAACAGCCAATTTACTCACTAGAGGAGCAGAAACAATCTCTCATTAATATTCAAGTGTGTCCTCCACTCTCTCATTACACTTGTATTTATAGCCTCTTGGCTTCAAAGCTAAAGACAAAAATATCCCTACTTTTGTAACAGCTGTAGGGAGCTTTAAGTCCAAACAAAAATTAATCTATCAAAAGACTAAAAACTCCTTATAAAAAGTAAATTTAATGCAAAGACAAATAAGGGCATTTAAGTCCAAAAGAGAAGTGGTTATAACAGATGGAATATTCCTTGAAAAAGGTGCCAGCAGATACATGTACATGGATTGGATCCGTGCATGCATGTCCACAAAGTTATTCCATGTAATCTAATGCTCCATATGACACCTGGTCACTTCTAAGCATAATTTTCACCAAATTTAATCCTTTACATTATAATCCTTGCTCCTTATGATTTCACAAATTAAATTCTGAAGTGATTTAGCTCTAGCCCTAGTAATTGGACCTTGGATGAAATCCTTTGTTGTGGATGTAGCTTGATTCTCATCATTCCCCTCCGCTTCAAAAGGATTCGCCCTCGAACTGTTCTGCATCAACACAAGGAGATAAATCAGCAACATTGAAGGTGGCAATCGACATTATACTCACCAGGCAGGTTTATTTTGTAAGCGTTATCATTAATTTTGGTCAGCACTTGGAAAGGTCCATCACATCTTGGTTGTAATTTTGATTTCCTTCGAGAGGGAAACCTTTCTTTGCGCAAGTGAACCCATACCCAATCTCCAGGTTGAAATGTGACTTTCTTCCTTCCTTTGTTGGCTTGACTAGCATATTTTTCATTGTTCTTTTCAATTTGAAGCTTGGCTTGTTCATGGATTTTCTTCACCAATTCTGCTTTTCTTTTTCCATCTAAACTAGCAAGCTCGTTCACAGGCAAAGGTAAAAGATCCAAAGGAGTTGAAGGATTGAAACCATACACAATTTCAAATGGAGAATAGCTATTAGAAGAATGCACATTTCTATTGTATGCAAATTCAACAAGTGGAATGCAATCTTCCCATGACTTCAAATTTTGCTTAACCACAGCACGCAAAAGAGTAGTTAATGTCCTATTTACTACTTCAGTTGGACCATTGGTTTGTGGGTGACAAGTGGTGGAAAATAACAACTTGGTGCCCAATTTTCCCCACAAAACCTTCCAAAAGTGACTAAGGAATTTAACATCCCTATCACTAACTAAACTCTTAGGTATGCCATGCAACCTAACAATATCTCTAAAAAATAAATTTGCAACATTTGTAGCATCATCAGTTTTATGGCATGGAATAAAATGTGCCATTTTTGAAAACCTGTCAACAATAACAAAAATTGAATCATGGCCTTGTTTAGACCTAGGTAATCCCAACACAAAATCCATAGACAAATGAACCCAAGGATCACTAGGGGTAGGCAAAGGTGTATACAAACCTTGTGGCAAAACTCTAGATTTAGCCTTAGCACACACAATGCACCTAGCACATACTCTTTCAACATCTCTTTTCATATTCGGCCAAGAAAATGTTCCTTCAATACATCTAAAGATTTGGCAACACCAAAATGACCCATTAATCCACAAACATGAGACTCATTCACAAGTAATTCATGCATGGAACTCTTAGGCACACACAATCTATTTTCTCTAAACAAATATCCATCATGCCTATAAAACTTCTCAAAAGCATTCTTTTCACAAGCTGCATACACTCTAGCAAAGTCATCATCTTCAGCATATAATTCTTTCACATATTCGAATCCTAATAACTTTGCATCAAGAAGGGCAAGAAGGTTATACCTTCGAGATAAGGCATCAGCCACCACATTTTCTTTCCCATGTTTGTATTGAATCACATATGGGAAGGTCTCAAGGAACTCAACCCATTTTGCATGACGCCTACTCAACTTATTTTGCCCCTTGATATGCTTCAATGACTCATGATTTGTGTGGATGACAAATTGCTTTGGCCAAAGGTAATGTTGCCATGTTTCCAAGGCACGTACCAATGCATACAACTCCTTGTCATATGTAGAATAGTTTAAAGCTGCTCCATTAAGCTTCTCACTAAAGTATGCTATTGGTCTCTTTTCCTGCATTAAAACGGCTCCAATACCTATTCCTAATGCGTCACACTCAATCTTAATAGTTTTAGAAAAATCATGTAAAGCCAACACAGGAGCGGAACATAACATCTCTTTAATTTTGTGAAAAGCATCATCTTGTTTCTGTTCCCAAACAAAATTAACATTCTTTTTTACAAGATCATTCAATGGTGCTGCAATGGTATTGAAATTCTTAATAAATCTTCTATAGAAACTAGCTAGTCCATGAAAACTACGTACTTCAGATGCAGTCTTTGGAATGGGCCAGTCTCTAATAGCTCTAATTTTTTCATCATCAACTTCAACACCATTAGCACTAATGACAAATCCTAAAAAGACAACCTTTTCCATGCAAAATGAACATTTCTTCAAGTTAGCATATAATTTTTCCTTTCTTAACACATTGAATACAGCCCTTAAATGATGCATATGTTCATTCATGCCTCTACTGTAAACCAATATATCATCAAAATAAACAACAACAAATTTTCCAATAAAAGCACGCAACACATGATTCATCAATCTCATAAAAGTGCTAGGAGCATTAGTTAGCCCAAAAGGCATCACTAACCACTCATATAGTCCATGTTTTGTTTTAAATGCAGTCTTCCATTCATCACCTACTTTCATGCGAATTTGATGATATCCGCTTTTCAAGTCAATTTTAGTAAAAACACAAGCACCACAAAGTTCATCCAACATATCATCCAATCTAGGTATAGGATGACGATACTTTCTGATGATTTTGTTGACCGCCCTACAATCTACACACATGCGCCATGTGCCATCTTTCTTTGGTACCAAAAGGACGGTACAAAGACAAGGGCTCATACTTTCTCTCACATATCCCTTAGCTAGCAATTCCTCAACTTGCCTTTGTAATTCTTTGGTTTCTTGAGTTACTTCTATAGGCTGGACGGTTGGGAATAAGCTGCTCAGTACAAAATCAATCTGGTGCTCAATCCCTCGAATAGGTGGTAGTCCAGTGGCATCTCCTCGTAGTACATCCTCATATTCCTGCAAAGGAGACAACAACACTAGGCAAATTGGGGTCAAGGTCGATGTGGATAAACAAGAGTCCTTAAACACAATTAATAACATTTGCTTGTTGGCAAACATGGCATTCCTCACATCTCTTCCTTTAGCATGCAAGCTTAATTTTCTCTTCCCTCTTTCCGCACTCTCCTTTTGTAGAAGATTCACCTTTTCAAGCACTCTTGGAATGTTTTCTTTACTCTCTTTTCTTTCCTCACAACCACCCTTGTCTTGCTCACTCACAACATTTTCACTCAATTTCTTTTCACTCCTTCTTTTCTTCTCTGCTCTCTTTTCGGCCACTCTTGATTTTTCCTCACCCATTGCTTGCTTAAGCCTTGTTTTGTCTTCATAAATCTGTTTTGGTGTCATAGGTGCCAAAATGATTTTCCTTCCATTCATTTCAAAAGAATACCTATTTTTATACCCATCGTGGATCACCTTTCTATCAAATTGCCATGGTCGGCCAAGTAATAAATGGCCACTTGCATTGGAACCACGTCACACATAACCTCATCTTGATACTTTCCTATTGCAAAGGAAATCAATACTCGTTTTGTTACTTTCACCTCACCACATTCATTTAACCACTGCAATTTATAGGGTCTAGGGTGTTTCGAAGTCCTCAACCTTAATCTTTGCACCAAAATAGTACTAGCAACATTGGCACAACTTCCCCCATCAATGATGACACTACAAGCTTTGTCTTGGATAAGACACCTTGTATGAAAAATTGTTTCTCTTTGCAATTCATAACCAACATCCTCCTTTACTTGAGTATTTAATGATATAATAATCACTAGAGCACTTACTTCAAAGACATATTCTACCTCTGCATCCTCCTCCCCAAGATGTGGAATCACTCACAATTTCCTCCTCTGTTTCTATCTCACCATTTTCTCTCATGACCATGACTCTCTTGTTAGGGCATTGAGAAGCTATGTGTCCACCGCCCAAACACCTAAAACACTTCACGTCTCTATTGGGTAGTAGTTGCAACCTCCTTTCCTTTACTTTCTACAAATTTCTTCTCCGCCTTCTTTTCCTTATCCTTATCCTCATTTTTCTTATAGTTGCTAAAAGCCTTTTCCCTATCCTCCTTCTTCCAGTTAGACTTCCAAGATGAAGAAGTACCTGCATTTCCTCCAAATTTTGACTTGCTTTTAAGTTGCCTTTCTACCTTCATAGCCATGTGGACCATATCCTCCAACTCAACATAGTGATGTAACTCAACAATATGAGCAATCTCCTTGTTTAGCCCATTTAAGAATCTAGCCATGGTGGCTTCTCTATCCTCCTCCACATTTGCTCTAATCATAGCAATTTCCATTTCTTTATGATAATCTTCAACACTTTTAGAACCTTGAGTCAATTTTTGTAACCTTTGATGTAGCTCTCTATAGTAATGACTAGGAACAAATCTCTTCCTCATTATAGTTTTCATCTCACCCCAGGTTGCAATTGATTGCTCATAATTTCTCCTTCTACTAATCAACACTTGATCCCACCATACCAAAGCATAATCGTGAAATTCTCGCTGCTAACTTTACTTTCTTTTCCTCTGAATAGTGATGACAATCAAACACAGCTTCTACCTTCCTTTCCCATTCAAGATACACATCCGAATCATTTTTCCCTTGGAAAGAAGGGATGCTCATTTTAATACTTTTGATATTATCATCTACCCTATTCCTCTCTCTTTCCTCTCTTCTTATCCTCCTATCCCCATTCCTCCTATCTTGACTCTTCTCTCATATCTACCCTCCTAGGTCTTTCAACCTCAAAATCATAGTTATCAACCTCAACTTCATCAGATTCAACTACCGGAGGTACAAGATCCCTCCTATTTGGCCTTCTCTCATTTTGCCTATCTCTTTGCTCCAATCTTTCCAACCTATCTATGATTTCATTGCACACAACATTCATTCTTTCAAATTGTTGTCCGATGACTGCATGTAGAATGGATTTTCACCTTCCCCCTCACTACCATCACCCCTTCTAGACATGTTTTTAGACCTGCAAGAAAATGGTTAGTGTAAAGAAAACACCTCACTCACTCCCTTACGTGTTTACACTCAACAGAGGACACTCCACTCGTGTTTAACTCAACAAGGCTTTTTCCCTCTTATGAACTCACCACTCTGTGCCTTTTACCTCTCTTGGCTATGTCCACAAGTTCTTATCAAACTCAAGTAACTCAAACTAAGACTGTACCCACAAAAATTTAACACACAATAAAATTCTTGAACGTGACGGATTAAAACGAGTAATCAAGAAAACAATAATGTGATTCAAGAAGTCAAGAAAAGAAAAGCTCAAGTATGGAAATGTAATGCAATAGGAATCAAGAAAGAAGACACCAAAATAAAAGAGTTGTAAGCTGGAAAAGAGACAACCTAAAGTAGAGATATTAAGCTTAAATATCCAAGTTTGCCACCAACTTATCACAATTACTGATTCACACAATACACCAAGAATTGCATAAATTTAGGATCACCAAGCAAATGAGTGTATTTTGATTTGAAATTGAGTAGGCAAATGCAACCCAATACTGACTAATTGCTATAAGAATTTCACGCTTTTCTTGACAGACTTAGTATGTAAATCAAATATAATCGTGTCTGCCGCAAAATTTTGGTTCCCCACACAAACGATTAAATTTTGAGCTGAAATTTAATTTGAGAATAGCTCAAATGTGGCACAAATGGCCTGTAAATTTTCAGGAATTTCAGGGCTAATTTTCTATGTGAACTTAATTTGATCGGGTCTGCCGCAAAATTTTGGTTCCCCACACAAACGGATGAATTTTAAGCTGAAATTTAATTTGGGAACTACTGATATGAGGTATAAACACTTGGTAAATTTTCAGAAATTTCTGGGTATATTTGCTATGTGAACTTATTTTGATCGATTCTGCTGCAAAATTTTGGTTCCCCACACAAACGGATGAATTTTAAGCTGAAATTTAATATGGGAACTACTGATATGGAGTATAAACACCTTGTAAATTTTCAGGAATTTCTGGGTCTATTTGCTAGGTGAACATATTTGATCGGGTCTGCCGCAAAATATTGGTTCAGCAGGCAAACGATATCAAACAACCCCCAAAATTTACACCCAACGTCTTAAACACACCCAAATAATGTTGGTACGATTTGGCCAAATTGGTAAGTCAGACTCAATGAACCAGATAATCTCTCATGCTTAATATCAAAATGAAGGAAGCAAAATGGATGGCTAGAATAATCGCTTTAGCTTGATTAACCCAAAACCCTAAGACAAATCCAACAAAACAAATTTTTAAACAAACAGTCCAACTAAACCCCAAGAGCCAAACAAAGAAATATGAAGAAGGTAAGAAACACAAAGAATAAAAAGCAAATAGAGAATCTACCTTGTTTGGACGTCCCTTTGCTCTTATACAAAAACTGATGTGAACCTTCAAGTAATTGGTAACTTGAAAACCCACATTCAAGAATTAAATGAACAATATGGAAAGCACCAAATCAAGATGTATGAATTTGAATCTTTGAACCAAAGACAATCATTGTTGTGTAATTCAAAGAAAATATCGTAAATGGGATTCTTGACCTAATTCATATGGAGAATGAATAAACCAAGAATATTATGCACATTAAACCTTGCAAGATAGAATCTCAGCAAGTTAATGAGCTTCACAAGAACAAAGGCAATAGCCAATTTACTCACTAGAGGAGCAGAAACAATCTCTCATTAATATTCAAGTGTGTCCTCCACTCTCTCATTACACTTGTATTTATAGCCTCTTGGCTTCAAAGCTAAAGACAAAAATATCCCTACTTTTGTAACAAATTTGTAGGGAGCTTTAAGTCCAAACAAAAATTAATCTATCAAAAGACTAAAAACTCCTTACAAAAAGTAAATTTAATGCAAAGACAAATAAGGGCATTTAAGTCCAAAAGAGAAGTGGTTATAACAGATGGAATATTCCTTGAAAAAGGTGCCAGCAGATACATGTACATGGATTGGATCTGGTGCATGCATGTCCACAGGTTATTCCATGTAATCTAATGCTCCATATGACACCTGGTCACTTCTAAGCATAATTTTCACCAAATTTAATCCTTTACATTTTTCTTCATGCCATTCCAGCTTATAATCCTTGCTCCTTATGATTTCACAAATTAAATTCTAAAGTGATTTAGCTCTAGCCCTAGTAATTGGACCTTGGATGAAATCCTTTGTTGTGGATATAGCTTGATTCTCATCACCTCCTGCAGCTCTACATAGTGTCCGTGTCACCTCACCATCTTCAGTGCATTGGTAGGACACTAGGTTTCATTTTGGTATTTTGTAACTATCTTTTATTTTCTCTTGTGTAAATGAGACTTATGTAATGTATTTTGGTATTAATGTATATAGTGGAAATTGTGTTTGTGAATGAAAAAGTGAATATTTATTTATGACTTTTACATGATTATCATATGAGATGAATGATTGAGAAATGGAAATATTGTTGAAAAACATATTGAGTTTTTGTTGATGAAATGGAGTCTGGGATTGATTGGAAATGATTATTGGAAGTGTTTTTACAGGTTCCGAAGAACTGTTTTCTCCATTTTTAGCCGGTACTCTGCCGGATTTTCTATAAAATTTTCGGAACCTCAAATAAATTATAATTTCAATAAATGACTTAAATGAATTATATTTCATAAATTATATTCAAAACTATGATAAAAATAAATTAAGGAAGAATAAAAATGATTGAGATAAAATAGAGTGTTTCGGTACACCGTGTGACATATATTACTCGGATATACTGTAGACGGGTAAGGGGTGTCACATATTTATTGTGATATTGTGAAATGGAGTTTAATTCTTTATGACATTCACTTTCTTTTGAATTCAACTATGATTTTAAGTATCCACAGTTCATATGATTTATGGCTTATGGTTTTAAATTGTATTTTCTTAATGTTGTGCACCACTGAGACATTGGCTTAGCGAAAGCTTTTTCATTGCTGTCGCAGGTAGACAAACGGATAGAGCAGTAGAGGAGGCTGCTTGTGCTACATTTTGAGATTTCACCGGGTATATTGAGTATACCATATTTTGTAGTTTTTGTTGTAATGTATGTGCACTGTATGTATATATTGTATTTGGTCTTGAGCAGTTGTAAACTAAAATTTGTAAATTATTTTAGCTTGTAAAAATATTGTGATATATTTATCTTATCTCAGCTTTTGGAAACACTGGAAAATTGATTGTCGAACTGAGTTGATAATGTTGAGAAATTTATTGTGTTGAACAAATTATTGGAGTTTGGGATTGAGGAATTATATATTTGAAGTGCTTTTATAGGTTTTGAAGAACTGTTTTATTCAAAATACAGATGACACTCTACCAAAATTTTTACAAAAATCATTGATACTCAGATTTGTTATTTTGTTTCACTTCAGTTAAAAATTTTTAACACCTGTCAAAAGTGCTCACCACTGTAAAAAGAAATAAGAAAAGGTTTAAAATCCCTTGTAGTGTATTTAATGGGTTATCAGTAGGCGAAGTTTGGTAATTCATTAGGTATACTACGGGATCATGTTATGCCTTACAGAGGAGTAGGGTGTGACATGCAGAGTGTGGATTTCTCTCTTTCAAAAACTCCTCAAAAGTGCTGTCAAAAGATAAAAGGGAGCCTCCCTTTTTTCTGATGTTTTCTCTTCTACTTATAATGGTTGTTCTAGGGTTAGGTTATTTTAAGTACAAAAGGCCTTAGGAGTCTCATTTGAATCAGAAAAAAAGAGTGGGAATTCGAGTTATAAAACTGGCTACTGCATAGTAAACTGCCCGTGTGTCAATACACGGCCCAGGGCTGTGTATCTTGCTGGAGTGGAACTGTGGAGTCTTGCATTGGCATAGAGAGTTACATGGGTCTGCGCCAACTACACGGGCCTCGTTACACGGGCCGTGTGCTATTATTCCTATAAAGTTCTTCAAATTTGTGCCCTGCAGAGACTTACACAGGTTCCTGCAGATTACACGGGTTTAATTACACGACCCGTGTACTTTTGTTTCTCCATTGGCTATCTGGCTTTCTTCTGGTAGAAGGTTACACAGGTCTAGGGCTTGGCTTACATAGCCCATGTAACAGCAGCAATACTCAGTCTCTTGATCTCTCTAAGATTCTTTTTGCACTCCTATACTGTGGGGCTTCACCCAAACACCTAAAATGCTACAGAAAACTTGGAATTAAGTGCTTGACAATAGAAATTACAAAAACTAATGAAATCAACTACTATGCATGAAAATACTTGCCTAAATGCTATTAGATAGTATACAAATGTGCTTAAAAACATCTATACAATTCAAGTGTATCAGTACCCACTTAGCCATGATTTTAGATGTTAATTAAAGGACTGAAAGGTGAAGATTAATATTAGAAAATCAATATCTTAAACCTAGGAATTTTGACCTAGACATAGGCTGATACCTTTGTGGAACTTCAAAATTGGTCAAAGATCTTAAAGGATTTTAATTAATTTGATCACCATGAAAGTTGGGTTTGAGTTAATTAGAATACACCCTAGATGCCTTATGAGAGGATTTAGGATAACTTAGGACTGATTTTCATTAAGGAAAATGATCCTCAATTCAGTAAATAAATGAGATAACATCCCTAGTAAGATTCAAGTGTGAAATCTTAATTCCATAATTATTTCAAATAAATTATTTCATTTTAAGTTTACCATTGTAGTGTTTAAGGTTAACAAACTTCATTCCCTAAGTATTCGATAGCCTAGACAGTCAAAATTACTGTGTAGATTGATACTTACTAATCAAATTCCTCGTGGGAACGATACTCTACTCATCACTTTATTACTTGTTAGCGATCCATGCACTTGCGAGGTTGTAAAACCAGCGAAACATGATTCTAATGCAAATCCTCAAAAGCAGATTGGCATATCAGTATAGCTCATCATACTACGTACCATATATAATAGGGTACAATTTCTCCTTTCAGATACACCATTCAACTGTGGCGTTCCTGGAGGAGTCAGCTGGGAAATAATGCCATGTTCTTTCAAGTATTCATCAAATTCAGTACTCAAGTATTCACCTCCACGATCTGATCGAAGAGCTTTAATACTTTTTCCTATTTGATTTTCTACTTCAGATTTAAATTCTTTGAACTTTTCAAAGGATTCATATTTGTATTTCATCAAATATAAATACCCAAACCTTGATTTATCATCAGTAAAGGTAATAAAGTAATGAAAACTTGTAGCACCCCTGTTTGTATAGCCTAGTATATTTCAGTATTCTAGTGACCATTGTCGGTCCAGATAATTAAGGGGATTAGAACCACGCCTAAGATAACTAAATAAGCCCTAAACACAAATAATTAGTAATTGTCAATTAGTTAAGTATAAATAAGAAGAATAGAGCACAAGAAGTTAAATGAGCCGAGAGTCACAGCGATGGGTGACCTTCTCAGGAAGATTTTCAAACTGTAAAATGTGGTGCTGTGGTCCTTAGGACCATTGTGAACACAGTGGAAAAGAGAAAATCATGAAAAAGAATTGTTAAGCCAGTTAAATAATTAGGTCAGGGATTTGGATGAAATATTGAATTATTTTCAAACCGGGTCGAACCGACGAGGGGCAATTTGGTCAATTGACCCCAAGAGTTGACTCCTGACTAATTGTCAAATAAAAATCAAAGAAAAGAAAATTTCAGAATCAGAAATTAAATTAAAGAACTAATAGAAAAAAATAAATAAAAAAAGGAAAAGTAAAAAGTGATGACATCATGTATGACCTCATGCATGATGCAATAATTATTATAATTAAAATTTAATTAATTTAAATTTGTGGTCTTCCTAAAGACATAAAATAAAGAAAAGGAAAGAAAAAAAAATCAAAAGTCTTCATCTTCCTCAAGTTGCCGTCCACCATTCTCTCTCCCTCTCCCTCACCAAAACACCATGGAAGCTTGCACTTAAGCTTTTCAACCCACCAATTAAACCCTAAATTCCCTAAATTTCTCCATTAGAACTTGATAACCTAACTTGAGAAGAAGCTTGAACAAGAAAGAAAGAAGAAAAGAAGAAGGGAATTGAAGATTGAAAATCAAAGTTTGAGGTTAGTGAGCAAACTTCCATCTCTTAGTTTAATTTCTACGTTTTTAGTTTAAGTAGCTTAGATTTTAACTTAAAATTAAAAGAAAATAATTATTGGAGGACTAGAGGAAAAATTCGGCTAGCTAGGGTTTGTGATGATAATATATGAATTTGATTGAATAAATAGAGTAGGTAAGCTTGTATAAGTATAGAAGTAATGCTAGTATTCTTGAAATTAGTTAAATGCAACAAATAGGTGAATTAGTTAAATTCAGTTTAACTTTGGAATAAGTATGATTTAAATTCTGCATAAAGATTATTTTAGTATGTTGTGCACCACTGAGTCCTAGTACTCAGCGATGGCTGTTATTGCTGTCGCAGATATAGAGACTAGAGGAGCAGCTGAGTGAGCTGCTGAGGATTGTGGAGCTACCTACCCTGAAGTTTCATTGGGTATATTTTATACCCTGATTGTAAAAATTTATTTTGATGTATGTAATGTATGTAAAGGTATGGACATGTAAAACTGGTCTTGAGCAGTTTGTATAAAGTTTGTAATAAATTTTAGTTTGGATTTTCCTGATGTATATAAATTGTTTTACATTTAATTACATATGAATGGAAGTATTTTATTTTATTTTAATTTGAATGAAAGTAATTAGTAATATTTTAGATGATATTTGAGTTGGAAATTGTGGATTTGAATTTTTGGAAATTGAGAAATGATTTTGAAATTGGTTGGGAGGATTGTTGTGGAATTGATAAATAATTGGAAGTGCTTTTTACAGGTATTTGAAGAACTGTTTTCTCAAAATACAAACGGAACTCTGCCGAAATTTTTAAAAAATTTGCAAAAAAATAAAATGGGCCAAAAGTTTTAACCAATTTTCAACTTTAATTAAATGTTTTAATATCTATTAGAAAATGCTCACCACTTATAAAAGTAAGAAAAAAAATTTTTTTTTTAAATCCTTTGTAGGATACTTAATGAGTTATCGGTAGCTGAAGTTCGATAGTTCATTAGGTATTCTACGGGATTATGTTATCCTTACAGAGGGGTAAAGTGTGACAAAACTGCCTTTAGCCTTTTCTTTAAATGGACCACATACATTACAATGTATTAGCTCCAAAATATTTTCAGCTTTTAGTCCTTGGCCAACAAAGGGTGATCTAGTCTTTTTGCCTTGAAGGCAGGATTCACAAGTTGGAGTAGATCCAGAACCCAATAAGGATAAAATCCCCATTTTCTCTAGTTTTGCAATCCTTTCTTCTACAACATGACCTAACCTTAATTGCCAAATATATTTTGAACTTGAGTTGATTTTCATTATGGCATTGCATTCTTTTAGATTACTTGCATTCAATTTGTGTTTATTGTTATTATCCAAATAATAAAGACCATCATTCATATAACCCAAGCCAACATATTTATTTCCAAAATAAATATTGCAAACATCATCTATGAACTAAAATTCATAGCCATTTCTAGTCAAACTAGATATAGAAATGATGTTCTTAAAAGCATCAGGTACATACAAAATATTATTCAAACACAAAACATGTCCAGACATGTAAAAAGTTTTAGATCCTATGGCTAAAGCTTCAACAGTTGAGCCATTGTTAATCCGGAGTCTAACATCTCGAGAAAGCAAGCTGCTACTATTTGCTAATTCCTGCATATCATAAGAAATGTGAAAACTGGCACTAGTATCTAAAACCCAAGTTGTAGATGAACTATGTGTATCATCAGCATCTAAATAACAAGATATAGACATACCTTCTGAAGGTGTATCCTTCTTATCCTTCAAAGAAGCAAGTTACTCTGGGCAGTTCCTTTTCCAGTGCCCATCCTTCTGGCAGTGGAAACACTTTTCTTTGCCTCCACCAGCTTTGGTCTTCCCCTTCTATTTGGCTATCTTCTTGGAAGGACCAGGAATTTGAAGTTTCCTTTTCTTATTGCCCTTCTTCTTATTGGACTTTCTAGTAGAAGAAGATGCAATCAAAGCTACCTCATTTCCTTTCTTGCCCGACATATTCTTTTGGACAATAATTAGCATGTTAAGTAAACCAGCCAAGGTATATTCCTAAGTCATATAGAAAGTTGTTACAAAATTCCTAAAAGACTTAGGTAGGGACTGAAGGATTAAATCTGTCTGTAGTTGAAAATCCATGTTAAAGTCAAAATGTTCCAGTTGCTCTATATGCCAAATCATCTTGTGGATATGATCCCCAATATTCTGTCCCTCAGACATCCTCATTCGAAATAGCTGCCTAGATATCTCATACCTGGCATTCCTGCTATGCTCACCATACAAATCTTATAGATGAAGGAGGATCTCACTTGCACTCTGCATGTTCTCATGCTGCTTCTATAACTTATTACTCATAGAAGCAAGCATGTAACACTTGGCTCTCATATCATGCTCCTTCCACTTATCCAAAGTATCATGTTCCTCTTGAGTGGCCTCTGGAGGTAAGGAACCAGGAACATTTGAGTCTAGAACATATCCAATATGTTCTAAGTTTAGGACAAGTTTTAAATTTCTTAGCCAATCAGAAAGATTAGGTCCTATCAACCTATTGTGATCAAGTATGCTCGCAAGGATATTAAATGGTGGTGGTTGTTTTGTGCTCATTATTATCAGAAGAATAACTGCATAAAATAACTATATTAATTAGCAAATATATCATGTAATTAACCAAAATGATATGGTCTTTTAATCAAATTTGTCCTCCCACTAACTTAGCGAGTCCTACACTTCCAAAGTAGGAAACAAAAATCCTAGTTGGATAGATTTCTAGTGGGTGATTGAATTCTTATAGTCTTATTGATCATCCTCAAGCACATCTATTATTGGAATTATAATAAACTGTAAGTGAGCAACTCCTTGCACATCACATCTCATGTGAGGTTCAATCATTTACCTAGCCCCTAATGCTCAAAATCTCAGGCACATCCACTATTGACTTATCTTGCATTAGTTAAGTTGATCCAATTGAGCCAGTAAACATGCAAATAATTTTAATGTTCTCAGGCACATCCATTATTGGCCACCAAACCATTTACATATTTACAACATCTCATGCTTAATAATTATTCTTAAGAAAATCTCTTAAATGAATTGCATCATATGTAAGTATTTAAAATTTTTTAAAATAATTGCCTCAATGGAGGGCCTATGATATAATTACCTTAATTATGCCATTTCCAACTTAATCATTTGTTTGGAAGATTTAGTGGTTGGCTTAATTACTATTATGGTCTCACTTTGCACATTATACAATTAGCATGCATATATCATATACTTGCATACATTCCCATACATCTCATGCATACATGGATAAACATATAATATGGTATGATCATGGACTTTATAAGGGATTCAATTCTGAGCCACTAAGAATTGAATCAGGGCATTCCTAGGTGCATTTCATTCATTCATATTACAAGAGTTGCTGAAAGAGTACATAATCAACACTTGATTTTGAATTCCTCCCACTGGTCCCACCAATACTCTTGACTTCCTTGATCTTCTTGCAATCCAATTACAATATAATCATTGGCATACCAAGGCAAATTTATAAGAACATGGACTTTAAAGTCCTCAAATAAATGAAATTACAATCCAAAATTATTACAACACTTATAATACATGCCAATAAAATAAATTAGTTAATTTACAACCCAAAGAAAAATAAAAGAAATAAATCCAATCACATTGGTCTTTTATTGTCCATGATCATCCATCATGCATATTACCATTTAACAATTAAATAAAACATACATTCTAAAATTAAATTGAATATCTTATATTCAACTAAAAAAATTCAGATTTGAATCTCATTCAAACAAATTTAAAAATTCAGATTTAAATCTCATTCAAACAAATTTAAAAATTCAGATTTGAATCTCATTCAAACAAATTTAAAAATTCAGATTTATATCTCATTTAAACAATTGAATCAAAATTTAATTGTGTAATAAAAATTCTTAATTAAACAATTTAATTAAGTATGGGCCTAATTATGGGCCTCAAAACCAAGCCCATGCATCAAGCCCAAAACCATGTGCATGGTTGAAGGGACCAAACCATGTGCACCATTGGTGCACTTCATCATGCTGCCACCTTTGTTGGTCTAACTAGCAATGAATCAATCAACTTTTGATCAAATCACATAATTAAATCAAATATTAAAAAATCTAAATGGCCAATATAGTGGCTCTGATACCAATTTGAAGGAGCGAAAGCATGAAAATTATTCATTAGAGCATTGAATTACAAAAATTTCTTCTAGGTTTACATGCATCATAGCACATAATTTATGTTCCTAATTAATTTCAATGCTCAATTGCATATTAAAACCCTTTTAATATGTATTAGGATCTATGTTTTCCATTCAAGATTATGAATTAACAAATTAATCCATTTAAACCCTAGTTTAAAACAGAAGTTAGAGCACTAACCTCTTTGATGCAATATGGATGTGATTGGCACCTTTAGGAAGCACTTAGGACCCAAAGTGTTGCCCCTCTAGCTTGTAAACACTAAGATCACCAATGGGCAGCCCCCAATCTTGCTTCTCAAGCCTTGCCAACTAATTATAAATTGGGTTTTTACCTTTAGAGAGGTTGTAGATGTGTATAGGACACTAGAAACAATTTCTAGCAATTTTAATTCAAAGGAATTTGGGAAATTCTTTTTGAATTGATGAGAAAAGATGAAGAGAGGAGAGGGAGGAAGAGGTGCCACCACACATAAGAGAGAATAAAAGAGTGGCTAAGTTTTTCTTTTCTTTCCCTTTTATAATTAGGTCACCACTTGCCTTGCCACATGTCATTACTACATTGCATCTAAATTTTAATTGACTTAATCACATTAAGCCAAGTGTTAAAGCTAGACTTAATATTGACTTTGATCATCTTGCATGATAGGAAGACAAATGACAAACTATGATGTCATGTGTCACCATCTCATGGTGCCACATGTCACCCTATGAAATGACCAAATTACCCTTATATTGTAATTTTGAGTTCTCAACCCAAAATCATTATTTCTTCTCTTCTAATCAATTTATATCAAATATAAATTAATTAATTAATCTCCATTAATTAATTTCTCACAATTAAACTCATATTTAAACATTTTAAATATAAATTTAACTTATACTATACATCCAATAACCTAGATTTAGTTTCAAGTCATGCTAGGGACTTTGCAATCTTATTGCAAACCAAACCTATTTAATTAATTAATTAAAATCTTTAATTAATCAATTAAATCACATTTTACTTCATGATTATCTTGTGTATGTGTGTGACTTACTAGGCTCATCACTAATTGGCAATGAGATATGATATTAACTCTTTCTTACCATAAATGATTTCTCTAAATCATTTTATGCATCTCATTGACCATGGTTGACACCTATCATAGCATGTCATGGCCACTCAATCAGTAACAAGGAATATCTTTAAATGAACCTATAATCATATATTACCATGCACTAGAATCTCTCTGTTACAAAATCCCAATTCAAGCTGGAGTAATGGTTTATGTCAAACTCCATTTGCTATGAACATTATGTTCTTTTTTAATTCCAGTTCTTGATTAATTAGATTTTCGTGTTAGAAACTTTTTTCTAACTAAATCTATCTGTCCTGGCCAGGAACTTGAAACATCAAAATTAATTAAATGAACATAGGATTTTATCCCTATTTATTTTGTTAGTAGTATGCCCTAGAGCATATCATTTAGTATGTATCTTGTACATATTTTATTAATAAATGGCATTTCCACTTTTCTGTTTATATAATATATTTATGTGTAATAGAAAAGGTCCATTGATATTTTGTTAGAAATATTATTCTTAAGTTGTTAAGAATATGAGTGACAATATTTCTAGCACAAAGTATCATAAATAGGTTCACAATCGAGGATACTTCATAATAAGGACATGACTTATCCAGAAAGATTGTATTCATGTTTGTTCCCAAGTTATTTATATGAGATATAAATAAGATGGAATGGTGAGTCTCATGCCATATGACAAACATGATAGGCACTTATAAATGATAAGTAGGCCGAACCAGTGACACTTATGACAAGCACATGGAGTTTACTCTTGTCAATGTTTTGTCATAAATCATATCAGTGCATATAATCTTTAGACCTGAGATAGCACAGTTATCTTGTATATAAGTAGTTTGAGTTTGATACTGCTTTCATACTTGTACTGTGTATGGGTATATGGGCATGTGTTGGCTCCTACTAGTTATATATGGAGGTAGGTGTTGATCAAGATGGAATCTGTTCCTCTAAGTAAATAGAGATAAAATCCTATGTTCATTTAATTGTTCTTGATGTTTCAAGTTCCTGGCCAGGACAGATAGATTTATTCAGAAAAGAGTTTCTGATGAGAAAATCTTTTTAATCAAGAACTGGAATTAAAAGAGAACATAATATTCATAGCAAATGGAGTTTGACATAAACCATGACTCCAGTTTGAGTTGGGATTTTGTAACAGAGAGATTCTAGTGCATGGTAACATATGATTATAGGTTCATTTAAGGTAAACCTTCTTACTAATTGGGTGGCCATGGCATGCTATGCTAGGTGTTAACCATGGTCTATGAGGTTCATAAAATGATTTAGAGAAATCATTTATGGTAAGAAAGAGTTCTGATGATATTAAGAGTTGATATCATGTCTCATTGCCAATTAGTGATGAGCCTAGTAAGTCACACACATACACAAGTTATCACCTATTTAAATATGATTTAATTAATTAATTAAAGAGTTTAATTGATTAATTAAATAGGTTTGGTTTGCAATTAAATTGCAAAGTCCCTAGCATGACTTGAAACCAAATCTAGATTATTGGATGTGTAGTATAAATTAAATTTATATTTAAAGTGTTTAAATATGAATTTAATTAATGAGAAATTAATTAATAAAGATTAATTAATTAATTTATATTTGATATAAATTAATTAGAAGAAGAAAAATAATTATTTTGGGTTGAGAACTCAAAATTAAGACACAGGGGCATTTTGGTCATTTTGCAGTGTGACACGTGGCACCATGAGATGGTGACACATGGGATTACACATAAGCTTGCCAAATGTTTTTTAATCATGTAAGATGATTAAAGTCAAGATTAAATATAGGTTTGACACTTGGCACAATGTGATTGGGTCACTTAAACCTAGAGCTAATCAAAGGGTGACATGTGGCAAGGGTTTAATGTGTTAACCTAGCTATTTAAGTGTTGCTATGAGAAAATAAAACACAACCAGCAGCCACACTCCTTTGTCACGCCACTTTGAGGGTTTTTATCTATTCTTCTTCATCTCTCATCAATTCAAAGAGATTAGCCATCAATCTCTTGAATTAAGAACACTAGAAATTGTTTCTAGTGTCCTGTTTACATCTTTAATCTCTTAAAAGGCAGAACTTGATTTTCTAATTAATAGAAAAAGCTTTAGAAGCTATTCAAGGGCTGCCATAGGTGTTCTTGGTGTGGACAAGCTAGAGGGACAACATCTGGTGTCCTGAAGACGAATCTCAAAGCGCAGACATTGCGATTGCATCAAGAGGTTAGTGTAATCGTTCTTGATTTAATCTAGGGTTCTAAAATTAATCTGATTAATTTTAAAATCTTAAATGGCAAATACAGATCCAAAAACATATTAAAAGAGTTTTAATATGTTGTTTATCATTGAAATCAAATAGATAAAAATAAATCTTGCATGATGCATGTGACCCTAGGTGAAAATTTTTGAATTCAATGGTATAAACTTGTGTTTTTCACGCTTCCATTCCTTCAATTGGTATCAGAGCTACTATATTTGCCATTTAGATTGTTGATTATATGATTTAATTGTGTGTTTGATCATGAGATCAAAAGTTCATTGCTGGTTGCAAAGCAAGTTGGCGGCATACTTGAAAAAATACCATCAATGGTGCGCATGGTTTGGCTTCCATGGGTGGTTAAAGGTTTGGCTTTTAATTATGCAATTTTTGTATGATCTAAGGCCTATTCTTTGACTAATTAAAGTGTTTAATTAGTAGTTTTTATCACAGAATTAAATTATGATTCAAATCAGAATTTTAAAAATTGTTTGAATGTGATTCAAATCTGAATTTTAAAAGTTGTTTGAATGTGATTCAAATTTGAATTTTTAAAGTTGTTTGAATCATATATAAATCTGATTTTTTTAAAATTGATTGAATAAAATTCAGATCTGATTTTTTAAAAAATGTTTGAATGTGATTCAAATCTGATTTTTTAAAAAATGTTTGAATGTGAGTCAAATCTGAATTTTTGAAGTTGTTTGAATGTGATTCAAATCTGAATTTTTAAATTTGTTTGAATGAGATTCAAATCTGAATTTTTAAATTTATTTGAATCATATTCAAATCTGGATTTTTAAGTTGAATATGAGATATTCAATTTAATTTAAGTATGTATGTTTTATTTAATTGTTAAATAGTGATATGCATGATGGATGATCATGGACTATAAAAGACCAATGTGATTGGATTTATTTCTTTTATATTTCTTTTGGGATTGTAAATTAATTAATTTATTTTAATTTATTTTGGGCATGTATTATTAAGTTCGTAATAATTTTTGGGTTGTAATTTCATTTATTTAAGTTCTTGTAAATTTGCCTTGGTATGCCAAGGATTACTATGTAATATTGGATTGCAAGAAGTTCAAGGAGGTCAAGAGCATTGGTGGGACCAGTGGGAGGAATTCAAGATCAAGTGTTGATTATGTACTCCTTAAGCAACTCTTGTAAAATGAATGAATGAAATGCACCTAAGAATGCCCTGATTCAATTCTTGGTGGCTCAGAATTGAATCCCTTAGAAAGTCCCTTAGAAACTCTTGTAAAATGAATGAATGAAATGCACCTAGGAATGCCCTGATTCAATTCTTGGTGGCTCAGAATTGAATCCCTTAGAAAGTCCATGATCATACCATATTTACTGCTTATCCATAAATGCATGAGATGTATGAGAATGTATGCAATTATATGATATATGCATGCTAAATAGATAATGTGCAAAGTGAGACCTTAATAGTAAATAGAATGACCATAAAATCTTCCAAACAAATGATGAAGTTGGAAATGCTATAATTAAAGTAATTATAACATAGGCCCTCCATTGAGGCAATTATTTTAAGAAATTTTAAATAGTTGCATAAGATGCAATTTATTTAAGAGATTTTCTTAAGAATAATTGTTAAGCATGAGATGTTGTAAATATGTAAATGGTTTAGTGGCCAATATTGGATGTACCTGAGGAAATTAAAATTATTTGCATAATTACTGGCTCAATGGGATCAGGTTAACTAATGCAAGATAAGTCAATAATGGATGTACCTGAGATTTTGAGCATTAGGGGCTAGGTAAAGGATTGAACCTCACATGAGATGTGATGGGCAAAGAGTTGCTCACTTATAGTTTATTGTAATTCCAATAATGGATGTACCTGAGGATGATCAATAGAATTATAAGAATTCAATCACCCACTAGAAATCCATCCAACTAGGATTTCCGTTTTCTACTTTGGAAGTGTAGGATTCGCTAAGTTAGTGGGAGGACCAATTTGATTAAAAGACCATAATCATTTTGGTTAATTACATGATACATTTACTAATTAATCTGGTTATTTCTGCAATTAATTTTCTGATAATAATGAGCACGTAACAACCACCCCCCTCCAATATCCTTGCAAGCATCCTTGATCGCAATAGGTTGACAGGACCTAATCTATCTAAGTGGCTAAGAAATTTGAAACTTGTCCTGAACCTTGAACATATAGGATATGTTCTAGATTCAAATGTTCTGGTCCCTTACCTCGGAGGCCACACAAGAGGAACATGAAACTTTGGACAAGTGGAAGGAGCATGATATGAGAGCTAAGTGTTACATGCTTGCTTCCATGAGTAATGAGTTACAGAAGCAACATGAGAACATGCAGAGTACGAGTGAGATCCTCCTTCACCTACAAGAGTTGTATGGTGAGCACAGCAGGAATGCTAGGTATGAGATATCTAGGCAGCTGTTCCGCATGAGGATGTCTGAGGGACAGAATGTTGGGGATCATGTCCACAAGATGATTCGGCTGATTGAGCAGTTGGAATATCTTGACTTCAACATGGATTTCCAACTACAGACGGATTTGATCCTTCAGTCCCTTCCTGAGTCTTTTGGGAATTTTGTGACAAATTTCCATATGACTAAACAGGAATGCACCTTAGCTGGTTTACTCAACATGCTGGTTATTGCCCAAAAGAATATGCCAGGCAATAAAGGAAAAGAGGTAGCTTTGGTTGCATCTTCTTCTACTGGAAAGTCCAACAAGAAGAAGGGCAATAAGAAAAAGAAACCTCAGATTCCTGGTCCTTCCAAGAAAATAACTAAACAGAAAAGGAAGACTAAAGCTAATGAAGGCAAAGGAAAGTGTTTCCACTGCCAATAAGAAAGTGTTTCCATTGCCAATAAGAAAGTGTTTCCATTACCAGTAAGAAAGTGTTTCCACTGGCCAGAGTATAGCAATCTAAATGAAAGCAATGCCGTGGTGAAAAACAACTCAAGTTCAAAATATATTTGGCACTTAAGGTTATGTCATGTTGCAGAAGATAGGATTACAAAATTGGAGAAAATGGGGATTCTATCCTTATTGGACTCTGAGCCTACTCCAACTTGTGAATCTTGCCTTCAGGGCAAAATGACTTGATCACCCTTTATTGGACAGGGGCTAAGAGCTAAAAATATTTTGGAGCTAAGACATAGTGATGTATGTGGTCCATTTAAAGAAATGGCTAGAGGGGGATTTCATTATTTTATTACCTTTATTGATGATAAATCAAGGTTTGGGTATTTGTATTTGATGAAATACAAACATGAATCTTTTGAAAAGTTCAAAGAATTTAAATCTGAAGTAGAAAATCAAACAGGAAAGAATATTAAAGCTCTTCGATCAGATCGTGGAGGTGAATATTTTAGTACTGAATTTGATGAATACTTGAGAGAGCATGGCATTGTTTCTCAGCTGACTCCTCCAGGAACGCCACAGCTGAATGGTGTATCTGAAAGGAGAAATTGTACCCTATTGGATATGGTACGTAGTATGATGAGCTATACTGATATGCCAATCTCCTTTTGGGGATTTGCATTAGAATCAGCTTTGTATATTCTGAATAGGATTCCATCAAAATCAGTTTCTTCCACACCTTATGAGATATGGCATGGAAGAAAACCAAGTCTTAAGCATGTTAAGATTTGAGGTTGTCTAGCTTATATCAAAAAGCTGAACACTGATAAATTGGAGACTAGATCAGAAAAAGGTCGATTTGTTGGATATCCAAAAGATAGTTTTGGATATTATTTTTATTTGCCTACTTCACAAAAGGTTGTGATAAGTAGAGATGCCACATTTCTTGAACAACAGTTTGTTCAAGAAGGAGGCAAAGGAAGGCAAATAGAGTTAGAATTGGAGAATTCTGACCAACCAACAGATCAGATGGATATAGATCCATCTAGTCAACCAATACCCGTTGATGAAACATCTACAGCTGTTCCTCGTAGAACAACCAGGGTATCTCACCCACCAATGAGATATGGTTTTCTTCATGAAGAAGAACAAGAGTTGTCTACTCATGAAGAAGTAGATCATGGAGATGATCCACTTACCTATGAAGAAGCTATATCAGATATAGACTCTTCAAAATGGATTGATACTATGAAATCCGAGATTGATTCCATGTATAAGAATCAAGTTTGGGATCTTGTTGACCCACCTGAAGGTATTGTACCTATAAGGAACAAATGGGTTTTCAAGAAGAAAATTGGTTCTGATGGAAAGGTAGAGACCTATAAGGCAAGGCTAGTAGCAAAAGGGTTTCGCCAAAGGCAAGGAATCGACTATGAGGAGACTTTCTCGCCTGTTGCCATGCTTAAATCAATTAGGATTTTATTAGCAATAGCTGCGTACTATGATTATGAAATTTGGCAGATGGATGTCAAAACAGCTTTTCTCAATGGATTCATTGAAGAAAACATTTTCATGGAACAACCTAGGGGATTTGAATCCCAAGATGGTTCCAAGGTATGCAAGCTAAAGCGATCCATTTATGGGTTGAAACAAGCTTCGAGGAATTGGAACATCCGGTTTGATGAAGCCATTAAATCCTTTGGTTTTATCAAAAATGAGGATGAGCCATGTGTATATAAGAAGGTTAGTGACAGTGCTATCACTTTCCTTGTCTTATATGTGGATGACATACTGTTGATGGGTAATGACACATGTATGTTGACGACTATAAAGGTATGGTTGTCAAATACATTCTCCATGAAAGACTTAGGGGAGGCAACCTATATTCTTGGGATTCGCATCTATAGAGATAGAGCGAAAAGAATAATTGGTTTATCCCAAAGTCTATACTTGGAAAAGGTGTTAAAGAGGTTTAACATGCTTGATTCCAAGAGAGGATTGTTACCAGTGAGACATGGTATCCATCTTTCTAAAGAGATGTCTCCAAAGACACCTGAAGAAAGAGATAAGATGGCCAGGATTCCATGTGCTTCGGCTATTGGAAGTTTAATGTATGCAATGTTGTGTACTAGGCCGAATATCGCATATGCTGTTAGTTTGACTAGCAGGTATCAATCCAATCCAGGTTTGGAACATCGATAGTCACAAGAATATTCTTAAGTACTTGAGAAGAACTAAGGATTTATTCTTGATTTATGGAGGTGGAAACTTGCAATTGGATGGTTATACTGATTCTGATTTCCAATCAGATATCGATGATAGAAAGTCTACCTCTGGATATGTGTTCATTTGTAATGGAGGTGCGATCGGTTGGAAGAGTTCCAACAGAGCACGATTGCAGATTCCACTACAGAGGTCGAGTATATTCTCGCATCGAGATCGCAAAGAAGTCGTTTGGATAAAGAAGTTCGTGACAGAATTTACAGTAGTTCCTTCCATATAGTCAGCAGTTCCACTACACTGTGACAACAATGGAGCAGTCATACAGGCTAAGGAACTAAGGTCTCACCCAAAATCCAAACACATAGAAAGGCACTACCACATTATCAGACATATAGTTGGGCAAAGGCGATATAGCCATGCAGAAAAAATTCAGCTGATCCATGCACTAAGCCTTTGTCATAAGCTCAGTTAAACTGACATCTTAAGAAGATGGGTCTAAGATATTGTAATGAATGGCTCTAGTGCTAGTGGGAGATTGTTAGTAGTATGCCCTAGAGCATATCATTTAGTATGTATCTTGTACATATTTTATTAATAAATGGCATTTCCACTTTTCTGTTTATATAATAAATTTATGTGTAATAGAAAAGGTCCATTGATATTTTATTAGAAATATTATTCTTAAGTTGTTAAGAAAATGAGTGACAATATTTCTAGCACAAAGTATCATAAATAGGTTCACAATCGAGGATACTTCATAATAAGGACATGACTTATCCAGAAAGATTGTATTCATGTTTGTTCCCAAGTTATTTATATGAGATATAAATAAGATGGAATGGTGAGTCTCATGCCATATGACAAACATGATAGGCACTTATAAATGATAAATAGGCCAAACCAGTGACACTTATGACAAGCACATGGAGTTTACTCTTGTCAATGTTTTGTCATAAATCATATCAATGCATATAATCTTTAGACCTGAGATAGCACAGTTATCTTGTATATAGGTAGTTTGGGTTTGATACTGCTTTCATACTTGTACTGTGTATGGGTATATGGGCATGTGTTGTGTGACACCCCTTACCCGACTACAGTGTAGCCGAGCAAGTTATGCCACTCAGTGTGCCGGAGCACTCTATTTTATCTTAATTCATTTTTACCGTAGTTTTGAATATAACTTGTGAAATATAATTCATTTATTGAAATTGTAATTTATTTGAGGTTCCGAAAATTTTAATGAAAATCCGGCAGAATACCGGCTAAAAATGGAGAAAACCGTTCTTCGGAACCTGTGAAAAACACTTCCTATTTTCATATTCAATCATCTCAATTCCATTTATCAAAATATCAACATTTTTCAACCATTCATTTCTCAATCATTCATCACATGTGATAATCATATACAAATTACAGATAAACATTCACTTTTCCATTTATAAACACAATTCTTATTATTTACATGAACATCAAATTACATTTCGTAAGTTCATTTACACATGAGAAAATAAAATCAATTACAAAATACCAAAATGACACCTAGTGTCCTACCAATGCACTGCAGACGGTGAGGTGACACAGACGCTATGCAGAACTGTGAATGGCCTTACCCAATCTGTGGTCTACCGGGCCCTCTGTCCAAATCTTCGCACTACAGCGTTGCAAAGCGACGCTAAGCATAAAGCTTAGTGGTGCCAATAATACAAGAAAATATAATATGCTAATAAAAATCATAATTTCTTAGCCATTGTGTTCATAAGAACTGAATAATTACCAACTTAATGTTTAGTCGAGGGCTAATTACGTTTTATGATATTAACTTCTTCATGCATTTTGTTAATTATTTTCTTCATGATCTTGAGTTTCTTTGTATTCTATCATAATCATTCCTGATATTTAATTTTTGTATTTTCTTTAACAATCAGTTCAATTACAGTTATACTTTTCCATGCCCAAGTAACCTATACTGAACGACTGGACTAGATAACGGGTTGTTGGCACTGGACACCGCGGTGCCTCGGGCCGTCATACCATGGGACGCAGAACGTCAACCACGTATGCAGTCAGTATGGCTAAAAAGCCATGATATCACATAATCGGCATAAAAGCCATGAATACGGGCATAAAAGCCATGAATACGTACTGCTAAAACAATACCCTATTGGCATGCCAAACTATCCAAACCAATCACATTAGGCCTACTAGGGCATTTTGCATTTTTAAGTTTCACATTTTTGAATTTCAAGTTTTGGTGTCACTATTCACTTCATTAGTCAAACAAAAAGTTGACTTTTGCATAGAAAGTAGGTACATTGGCTTTGGCACTTCAAACATACCACATTTTTCATTTAAAACTTATTGGAAGTGATCACCATTACCATTTCTAGGCTTAAACCAAGGGAAACAAAATTTTCAGTTTTTGAAACTTAACTTTACTATTCCATTAAGCACTGTTGCAGTGGGAATTTGAGGAAATGGTAAACATGAAAGTTGTTCCTTATTTTGTCTAGTTGAATTTCCTTTTTTGAATCACTCCATTTGGAGTTTTGTAGCTCAAGTTATGGCCAAAATAAGTTTACTGTTTACGTGTACTGTTCATGCTGAGATTTTGGGTCTGGCAGATTTTTTGTCCAACTTTGGTTAGTAATTTAATTAAGTTAAGTTCATAATTTGGTCTAACTTTCTACTTATGAAATGTTCTACCATACCTTAGGTTTCCATCGGTTCAAGAATCGCCTAAATCCGAGTTTTCTAGAGAGAGTTATAGCCATCCAAACATTACTGCTCAAGTGAAAATCTGCAGAGTTACAGGTTTTATAACTTAACTTTGCCCAATAATTTGAATGGGTTAATGGCATAATTTGGGGTGATGTTCTTCATGAAAGTTGTTTTTCTATATCCTATCTTTTTTTCTGTAAAAATTTCAGGTCAATTTGACCATTCTACAGTGAGTTATGGCCAATTCATTTGGTCATTTCTGCAGGTGCTGGTTGCAGGGTATCCGGATTGGGGCCAACTTTTGGTCCTCTTGCTTTGGTCTTTTGGGCATGGTTTCTTCAGAAAAAATGTGCCATTATAAGCCTAGTTTCATGTCCAATTGGCCAAACACCAATTGGACTAACACAGCCAAGGATATGGCAGTCCAAGTGGACTGAAATCTCAGCCATCATGCTGCTGTCTTTAGGCAGCCTACCATTCCACTTTGCCATTCCATTTTTCAGTCCAATTTATGGTCAACATACCTCAAATGGTCACTAATTGACCATTAGAATGTTCTTTAACCAATTCATAAGCCAAGTCAAATTTTCATTCCTAAACCCTAGCTAAATTTCAAAGTTTTCACAATTTCCCTAATTTCAAATTTCAAAACTTAATCAATTAAATTCCTATCACTTCTCATGCATATAACCTCATCAATCATCATCACTAATCATGTATATATGCAGGAATTCATCAAACCCCATAAGGTTCCCAAGGTTGCTGAATTAGGGATGTTTAATTCCTTAACTAATTCTTTCAATTTCTTGAATTTCGCACATAATTTGGCATGCATACTACACCTAAAATTGAAAGAAAAGGATTTAGTGCACTAACCTTTAAGTGGCAGATTTTCCCCAAGCTTAACTTCACTTTCCTTGTACTCTCTTGGCTGCCAAACACTTCCTCTAGGTCCAAGGATTCATTTTAGTGTTGGGGTCTTGAGGAAATATGGTGAGGAAGCATGAGAAATGAAGCTTTTGTTTGAAAATCAATGGAGGGAGAAGAGGGAGAGATTCACGTCTTGAGGAAGAAGAAGAAGAAGAGCAGCTGGTTTTTAATTCCTTTAGCCTTCATTTTGTCTCTTTTATTTGTTAATTTGATAGTTGTTTAAAGGTAATTGGTTAGAGCTCTTAATGACATCATCAAGATGTCATAAATGAGCCTTTCTTTGATTTTTCTTTTCTTTTCATTACTACTCAATTTCAATTTAATTTTTAGTAATATTTATTCATATTTTAAATCATAATAATTATTTACTCAAGTGGACAAGTCAGTCAAAAATCACCTCTGAATTAAAGAGATTAGCCATCAAAAATCACCTTTGAGGGTTTTTATCTATTCTTCTTCATCTCTCATCAATTCAAAGAGATTAGCCATCAATCTCTTGAATTAAGAACACTAGAAATTGTTTCTAGTGTCCTGTTTACATCTTTAATCTCTTAAAAGGCAGAACTTGATTTTCTAATTAATAGAAAAAGCTTTAGAAGCTATTCAAGAGCTGCCATAGGTGTTCTTGGTGTGGACAAGCTAGAGGGACAACATCTGGTGTCCTGAAGACGAATCTCAAAGGTGCAGACACGCTGCAGTGCATCAAGAGGTTAGTGTAATCGTTCTTGATTTAATCTAGGGTTCTAAAATTAATCTGATTAATTTTAAAATCTTAAATGGCAAATACAGATCCAAAAACATATTAAAAGAGTTTTAATATGTTGTTTATCATTGAAATCAAATAGATAAAAATAAATCTTGCATGATGCATGTGACCCTAGGTGAAAATTTTTGAATTCAATGGTATAAACTTGTGTTTTTCACACTTCTGTTCCTTCATATTTAGGGTAATAGATTCCTTATTGATCAACACCTACCTCCATATATAACTAGTAGGAGCCAACACATGCCCATATACCCATGCATAGTACAAGTATGAAAGCAGTATCAAACTCAAACCACCTATATACAAGATAATTGTGTTATCTCAGGCCTAAAGATTATATGCACTGATATGATATATGGCAATGCATTAACAAGAGTAAACTCCATGTGCTTGTCATATGTGCCACTGGTTCGGCCTACTTATCATGTATAAGTGCCTATCATGTTTGTTATATGGCATGAGACTCACAATTTCATCTTATTTATATCTCATATAAATATCTTGGGAACAAACATGATTATAATCTTTCTAGATAAATCATGTCTTTATTATGAAGTATCCTCGATTGTGAACCAATTTATGATACTTTGTGCTAGAAATACTGTCACTCATATTCTTAACAAATTAAGAATAGAATTTCTAACAAAATATCAATAGACCTTTTCTATTACACATAAATATATTATGTACATGGAAAAGTAAATTGCGTTTTATTAATAAAATATGTACAAGATACATACTAAATGATATGCTCTAGGGCATACTACTGACAATTTGACCACATTTTCTTCATGAAAGTTGTTCCTTATTGTCTTAGGTTTAATTTCCCTTTTGAATCCTCCAAGTTGGAGTTGTGTAGCTCTAGTTATGGTAAATTTACTCTGGTCTGGTCTAGGGTACTGAACCCTACACTTTACTAAGATTCTAGAATTTTTACCAAAATTGCAAGTGATTTCTGAGCACCTTAGGCTCAAACCTGGGTTCAGGTTCCTGAAACAAAGTTTTAGGCCTTTGTCTTACCTTTCCAAATCATTTTGATTCACTCCAATTGGAGTTTTTTAGTGGAAATTATGGTCTGATTAGTATCCGGATGTCAATTGGTAATTTGCTTCAATTATAGGAATTTCTAGGATTGGAGTTCCTGATTTGTCCTAGTAATTTCCCTAAGTTACATTGAGATTCAGGTTCTGGCAAAAACATCAAAGTTGTAGCCGTAGGTCTTATGAAGATTTTGGCTTTTGAATCACTGCATTTTCAATTTCGTAGACTAAGTTATGGCATTTTTACCACAACTGGTTAGGTGGCAAGGTCCAGAATTTTCAGTTTAGATTTGGTCCAAGCAAATTTGATAGACTAATTTTGCTTAGTAATTTGAATTAGTTAGTGTAACACCCCTATTTGCATAGCCTGGTATATGTTACTGTTCCAGTGACAGGTATCGGTCCGGACAATTAAGAATACTAGAACTATGTTTAAGACAACTAGAAAAGCCCTGATCGAAAATAAATAGTGATTACCATATAGAAAAGTTAAAATAAGAAAAATAGAATATAAAAAGTTAAATGAGCCGGGAGTCACAGCGATGGGTGACCTTCCTGGGAAGTGACTGCGAGATCAGTCTAAACTCAAATTTCGAATCGAAAAATGTGACGTAGCGGTCCTTAAGACTATTGCGAACACAGTGGAAAAGAGAAAATCACAAAAAAGAATTGTTAAGCAAGTCAAATAATTAGGTTAGGGATTCGGAAGAAATATTGAATTACTTGCAAACCGGATTGAACCAGGGAGGGGCAATTTAGTCAATTCACGCATAGAGCTGACTCCTGACCTGACTGTCCAATAAAATTGGAGAAAAGAAAATTTCGGAATTGGAAATTAAATTAAAGAACTAATGGAAAAATAAATGCAAAAAGAAAAAAGAAAAAGGAAAAAGATTATTACATCACCTTACATCACTATTATGACAACATAAATAATTTTGTTTTTTTCATACAAATATTGACCAAGTCAATTAATTGAAAATAGATAGAAAAATAGCAAAAATTGAAAGAAAGTTCATTTTTTTCCCTTTCTTCTTCTTCTTGCCGTGAACTCTCTTCTCTCTCCATGTATTCCACCATTAAAGCTTGGTTTCAAGCTTGATTTCTATGCACATACCTCTAATTTCTCCCAAATTTCTTCATAAAAACTTGCTAACTAAAGTAGAAAAGAAAGATTGGAGGACAAAAAAAAGGAAGGAATTGAGGATTTGGAAAATTTGGAAGTCAAAGTTTGAGGTTAGTAATCTAAACTTGAATATTTTAGTTAAATGTTTATGTTCTTAGTTCAATTAACTTATAAATATACTTAAAATTAAAAGAAAACTATCCTTGGGGGACCAAATAAAAATTCGGCCAGCAGTAGATTAGGGTTTGAAATGAATGAAATTGATGTATTTGAATGGTTATTTAAGTTGAATTATGTATGTAGACTATGGATTGGTGTTTCGATTGCATTAGATTTAAATTTTATGAATTAGGGTTTTGGCACCTAGGGTTTGGGAGAGAAAAATGTGAGAATTAGTTTAATGATGTGGCTGACCTTACTTAAGTTGAAAAATGGTCATGTATAACCAATTGTGGTGTGTAGGAAGTGTTGGAATTAAGTTTAAATTCGGATTGGTTATGGTCATTCTGCAGGCAGCATAATATAGGTCTCTTTTAGAGATCAAACCTGAAAATTTACCAACCCAATTAGTGTGAGGCCAATTGGGAATGAAACTAGACACAAAATGGCACATTTTTCATTCAGGAATCATGCCCAAAAAGTGACCATAACTTAGTGAACAAATTGGCCAAATCCGGATTAGGCAAACTAACCTGTACAAAAAAGACCAAATGAACAGTATTTGTTCATTTGGCCATAACTTGGGCTAGGCAGGTCAAAATTACCTAAAATTTTACCAGTAGAAAGCTGAGACATAACCCTACAATTTTCATGATGAACACAAGTCCAAATTCTATCCATAACTAAGCCATTTTGCCACCCAAAATTAATGGTCAAAAACTGCCAGAACCACTTAGGTGCCCAGAATTCTGGGTTTGAACTAATTTGGCCAGCCTTAGGAAAATGGCCATATCTTGGGCCACAAAACTCCAAATGGAGTGATTCAAAAAGGGAATTAAAGCTAAGACAGTAAGGAACAACTTTGATGAAGGAAATTTGATCAAATTTCCACTGTAGACAGACTAGTGGAACAGTACAAACAAGTAACCCAAAACTAAAATTTTGAAATTTAACCCTAATAGGCTTTGAATTGAATTTGGCAATCAATGCCAACAAAAATATGACTCAAAATGTGGTATGTGAGTGTAATTAGAAATAGCATATCTAATTAGTATGAAAAAGTCAATATTTTGACCAAATGGTCAAATGAATAGTAATCACAATTACACAAAGTACAAAGGATTTAATTTTATGGAGTAAATTAAGTGTATAAAATTTAATTATTGAATTTATTAATTAGAAATAAATTGAATAGATATTGAAACACTCTAGTTATGTGTTTTAGTGGGAAAGGAGCCCTCCCAGGAAGGAGGAGGAATGGAACCAAGACAAGTATAGATAAGAGGTTTGTGCACAACTAACTCTTTTGTTATTTTTCACTTCCAAATTGATTTGAATAAATTTATTGTATGATTTATTATTTTTATTGTGTTGAGAATTTTAACTTGTTGAATGAAATTGTATAAATTAAATGTAAATTTTCTTATGCGTTTAAGGATTTATTGCATGGGTTTGAGGATTGTAAATTTTAAGTTTGATGTCTTGCCAACCTTGAGCATGAATTTATAATGATTAAATATGTTAATGGTTTGTAAACACTTTTGTAAGTAGAAATTGTTTTGAATATGATTTGAAATCACAGTTGACATGGCAATATGTTTTGAATTCTCATTAGCTTGTCTATTGAGATATCTCCTCCACTAGATGGGGTGAGTTCCTTCCTCTCTGGCTTGCCAGTTGAGGAAGAGTTTGGATGAGTACTCATATATACTAGCTAGTATTTGTTCCTCCCTTTTAGCCTCAGTTATTGGGAGAGTTTGAAATGTCGTGGTGTACAATACGGCATCTATTTGAATTTTGGTTCATGGGTTCAACTGTGTGAATTGTTAGCAACGCCCTTTAAATTATGCATAGTTTGATAAATTGTGGTTAAAATAAATAATTTGCCAGTGATTCAAAATATTTTTGTATTGTTTCGAGATTTAAAAGAAATGTAGATAAATAATTACTATTTGATCAAAATATCATTCAAATGAATAATTTGCATGAATGAAAATATTGATTTTCAGAATGTTATGAATTTTGAAGAATTTAGAAATTTTAAGTTTTTATTTGTTATGAATTATCAAGCATAACTTGTATTAAGTTTTAAATTATTAGTTTGTGCACTACTGAGTTCACCACTCAGCGATAGCTTTGTATGCTGTCACAAGTGAAAGAAAATATAAAGCAACTGAGTGAGATTACTGAAAGATACTGTGAAACTATCTTCGGGTATATAATAGGTATACCATTGTTCATTAGATTTTGATGTAATTCTGTAATTATGTGTATGTAATTTCATTTGAGTAGTTGTATCAACTCTTTTGTAATATATTTTTGGACTGTAATCAAATATAAATTATTATAATATTATCTTGAGATTTCATGTACTTATAAAGTTTTGTACTACTAAATTTTTAATGCACCCATGAATGTAAATATTAATTTTGTTACCTTAATGAGATATTTCAATGTTTGATTTAATTTAAACTGTGTATTGAATTGCTTGTGCTGATTTGTGAAATAAAATTGCTTAATGGAGTTGTGATTGAGAAATATATTGGAAGTGTCTTTATTTTCAGGTCTTAAAGAATTGTTTTCTCAAAATACAAACGGCACTCTGACGAAATTTTTATAAAAATTGTGGTGATTTTAAATATCTAAAAATTTGATTTATGTTTGGACTTTAAATAAAGGTTTTTAATATCTGAAAAAAATTTTACCCACCAATTTAAAAATGAACGAAAATTGTTTTAAAATCCCTTGTATTATATTTAATGGGTTACCGGCAGGTAAAGTGTCACATCTTACCCCTCTATAAGGCATAACATGATCCCGTAGAATACCTAATGAACTACTGCACTTCATCTACCGATAACTCATTAAGTACCCTACAAGGGATTTTAAAACAATTTTCTTATTTTTGATAAGTGGTGAGCGTTTTCTAATAGGTATTTAAAACATTTAATTAAGTTTGAAAGCTAGTTGGAAATTTTGGCCCATTTTATTTTTCCGCAAATTTTATAAAAATTTTGATAGAGTTCTATCTGTATTTTGAGAAAACAGTTCTTCAAATACCTGTAAAAAGCACTTCTAAAAAAATTTCTCTCAACCACTACTTCAATTTCACAATCAAACTCAATCAATTTCAACAACTCCACAATCATTTCAATCAATTTCTCAAGTTCAAAATTCAATAATCCTCAAGGTACAGTCAATCAATTTCATACATTCATATTTCTTTAAAGATAAACAATTTATATATACATCATACAAAAATTTACATTAAGAAAATCGAAACTAAAATTTATTACGAATTTTATACAGATTTTGTACAAACTGCTCAAGACCCATTTTCACATGTCCGTACATTTCTGTGCATTACATACATCAAAATAAATATTTACAATCAAGGTATATATTATACCTGATAGCTTCAAAGCAGGAAGATCCTCAATCCTCAGCAGCTCAGTCTGGTGCTCCTCTAGTCTGTATATCTGCGACAGCAATAAAAGCTATCGCTGAGTACTAGGACTCAGTGGTACACAACATACTAAAATAATCTTTATGCAAAATATAAATCACATTTATTCAAAAATTTGACTAAACATGAGCATTAAACACAAAACATGAATTATGAGATTTTAATGAAACCAAGTTCATTTTAAAGTATTAAAACACATTTCATAAAACCCATAGTTAGATCATGCCATTCGAAACAAATAGAATCTCAATAGCCAGAGGCTAAAGAGAAATCACATCACAAGGCTAGCTAGCTCAAATATATGGATATCCATTCACATCCTATTCTACTGGCACACCTCAACACTTCTCCAGAGAAGGAATCAAAATTCGAAACTAATTACCCCCACTAGTCATGCTAGTGAGGTGTTCAAATATATGGTCATGACACTATGGTTTCAAAATTTATCTTAACAATTTGCTAAACATTGTCATTTCAAATATACACAATAACTTTCAACAATTTAAGTCAAAACATCATAACTAATGTCACAAATAAATTTTCAATAATTCAAAGCAAATGTAAAATACATATTTCATTCACTTTATCAATGAATTTTAAAGCATAGTAATGTTATGCACAAACCTCAAGCGAGTCACCTCTTGGCCTTGACTCGGTTCCTCAGGTTCTTTCCCGGTATTCTTTTCAACTGAAACACACAATTTTACAGTGTTTCAGTACCATAACTTAGCATAAATCCAAAATAAATTTAACTTCACTTTTACCTAACTCTAACGTGTTAAACTCGACGTTCTTGAAATTTTGTGTTTCGGGTTACTATTCACTACACTATTCAAGTCAAATTATTGACTTTCTAAGGCTTAATAGGTATGGGAATTCCAACTTTACCCAGATACCATATTTTGGTCGCCAAACTTGTTGGTTTTGGTTGTTTTCTCAAAACTTAGGTCTTTTAGGCAAAATTGCCAATTTTCAGTTTTGGAGTCCTAAGTTGTACTGTTCCATTGGTCACTTTACTGTTGGAATTTGGCAAAACTTTCTTCATAGAAAATGTTCCCTAATGTCTTAAGTTTATTCTCATTTTTGAATCACCCCAATTGGAGTTTTGTAGCTCAAGTGATGGCCATTTGAACCATTGCTGCCGGATTGGACACAACCCAGAATTCTGGGTAACTTTCTGGTGCTGGCAGATTTGAGTCACCAACTTGGGGTGGCCAAATGACTTGGTTAATGACATAATTTGGGTTTGTGTCCCGCATTAAAGTTTTAGGTCTATATCTCGTCTAACTACTGGTAAAATTTCAGGTCATTTAGACCTTCCTAGCTCAAGTTATGACCTAAACACGATTACTGTTTATGTGTACTGTTCATACTGCAGATTTTCAAGTTTGGTCAGTTTGTTCACTAGGTTTTGGTAACTTTTTGGGCATGCTTCCTGAATGAAAATTGTGTCATTTAGTTCCTATTTTCAGTCCCGATTGGTCCCATACCAATTGGACTTGTAAAATTCTATTTTTGGTCCCTTAAAATTTGACTTTTGGTCATAGTGCATACCCAATCCGAATTTGGCTTTGATTCAAACACTTCTAACACACTTAAACTATGTCAAAGACATTATTTAGCACTTTTTCACATTTTTGGTCCCTAAACCCTAATGTCCAAACCTTAATTCACACTAATTTTTGCATTACTTGATTCCATGTCTTTAACCATAGTCATTTAACTAACTAAGGTTTATATACCCATTCAAACTATTCAAATCATGCAAATCACCCTCCCCCTTATGCTGGCTGAAATTCAGTAATGGTCCCTCACAATTTTTTCTTTTCATTATAAGCATATTTACAAGCTAAATAAGTTAGAAATGTAAGAATCAAACTCAATTTATCAAATTTGATTACTAACCTTTTTATGCAGAATTTCCTTTTGTTCAAAACTCCTTCCTTTCTTTTTCTTTTTGTTGTCAAGCTCCTTATCTAGGTCTAACTACAAGATTTAATGTTGGAGAGTAAGGTTTTTATGGTGGAATTGAAGGTTTATGAAGCTTGACTTAAGAGCTCTAATGGAGTTTGAGAGAGAGAGCTAAGGGAGAGAGAAAACGTCTTAGAAGGGAAGAAGAAGACAATGAATTTTTTTTTCCTTTCTTTTATTTATTTTGTCTTATAGAAGACCCCAAAAATCCATTTAATTTAATTTATTAATTATAGGATTTATGGCATCATGCATGATGTCATCTTCCTATACCTTTTTCATTTTCTTTCTTTTTTTTTATTTTTCTATTAGTTCTTTAATTTAATTCTCGATTCCGAAATTTTCTTTTCTCCAATTTTATTTGACAGTTAGATCAGGAGTCAGCTCTCGGGGTCAATTGACCAAATTGCCCCTCGCCGATTCGTCCCGATTTTTAATTAATTCCATATTTCTTTTGGCTCCCTAACCTAATTATTTGACTGGCTTAACAGTTCTTTTTTGTGATTTTCTCTTTTCCACTGTGTTCATAAGGGTCCTAAAGACTGAAGCATTACATTTTACGGTTCGAAATTTGAGTTTAAAATGACTTCGCAGTCCTTCCCGAGAAGGTCACCCATCGCTGTGACTCTCGACTCGTTTAACTTCTTATGTTCTATTTTTCTTATTTATACTTAACTAATTGGTAATTACTAATCATTTGTGTTTATAGGTTATCTAGTTGTCTTAAGTGTGGTTCTAATCCTCTTAATTGTCCAGACCGACATCGATCACTGGAACAGTGAAATATACCAGGCTATGCAAATAGGGGTGTTACAATTCTCCCCCCCTTAAAATAAATTTCGTCTCGAAATTTTACCTGGTATCAATCTCTGAACAGCTGTGGGTGCTGTCTCCTCATGTCCTCCTCTCGTTCCCAAGTAGCCTCCTGGCCTGAATAATGGTTCCACAACACTTTCACCAATGGTATCTGCTTTTTCCGTAGCTGCTTTACCTCATAAGCCAGAATCTCTATGGGTTCTTCTTCATATGTGAGGTCTGGATTTACTTCAATTTCCTCTACTGGTAGTACATGAGATGGGTCTGATCGATACCTCCTCAATATAGACACATGGAAGACATTATGTATCTTCTCCAACTCTGGAGGTAGTATCAAACGATATGTCAAAGGACCCACTCTTTCCAGAACCTCATATGGCCCGATAAAACGAGGACTCAGTTTCCCCTTTTTGCCAAATCTCATAATTCTCTTCCATGGAGAAACTTTGAGGAAAACTTTCTCATCCACTGCATACTTAATATCTCTTCTCTTCAAATCAATGTAGGACTTCTGACGGTCTGATGCAGTCTTAAGTCGATCTCGGATCACCCTGATTTTCTCTTCAGTTTGTTGAACAATTTCGGGTCCAATCATCTTTCTTTCACCCACGTCATCCCAACACAACGGGGTTCTGCATTTTCTGCCATACAAAGCTTCATATGGAGGCATCCCAATGCTTGATTGGTAGCTGTTGTTGTAAGCAAACTCAATCAAAGGCAAGTATGTATCCCAACTGCCCTCAAACTCAATCACACAAGCCCGTAGCATATCCTCCAAGATCTGAATTACCCTCTCAGACTGGCCATCTGTCTGTGGGTGGAATGCAGTACTGAAGTTCAATCTAGTTCCTAGGGCTCTCTAAAGACTACCCCAGAATCTAGAAGTGAACCTAGGATCTCTGTCTGATACAATGGATATTGGCACTCCATGCAATCTCACAATCTCATCAATGTATAACTTGGCCAATCTTTCTAAACTGTAGTCCATCCGGACTGGCAGAAAATGAGCAGACTTGGTCAGTCTGTCAACAATGACCCATACTGCATCATGACTCTTCTGTGTCCTCGGAAGTCCCATCACAAAATCCATTGTTATTCTCTCCCATTTCCACTGCATCGGGTAGTGGATGTAATAACCCAGTGGGTACTTGATGCTCTGCCTTCACTTGCTGACAAGTTAGGCATTTGGAAACAAACTCTGCCACATCTCTCTTCATACCCATCCACCAGTAATGCCCCTTTAGTCCTCTATACATTTTTGTGCCACTAGGGTGCATGGCAAAAGGAGACTCATGTGCTTCCTTCAAAATGATTTGCCTCCAATCGACATCATTAGGAACACATATTTTTCCCTCGTGTAGTAGTAGACCATCATCTCTGATTGAGAATTCTAGTTTCTTGCCCTGCTTGACTTCTTCCAATAGCTTCTGATACTTCTGATCATTACGGCGACCATTACGATCGATCAATCAACACTGGCTGTACATGCCATGCAACTGCTGTCTGCCCATCATTATTAATCTCTAAGCTGGCATGCAATGATCTTAACTCATGTACCAAAGACAAAGGAGTAACCCGTAGACTTGCCATAGTCTTGCGACTTAAGGCATCAGCCAACACATTAGCTTTCCCTGGCTGATAGTCTATCAGACAATTATAGTCTTTTATTAACTCTAACCATCTCCTCTGTCTCAAATTCAGCTCTTTCTGGGTGCCCAAATACTTCAAACTCTTATGATATGTGTAGATGTAACACTTTTCCCCATACAAATAATGTCTCCAGATCTTAAGAGCAAACACAATAGCTGCAAGCTACAAGTCATGTGTTGGATAATTCCTCTCATGCGGTTTTAACTGGCATGATGCATGGGCAATGACATTCCGATCTTGCATCAACACACAACCTAGCCCATTGTGAAAAGCATCGCTGTAAATTGTATATTCTTTACCCGGTGTAGGTAAAGTCAGGACTGGAGCTTCAGTCAAACATCTTTTTAATTCATCAAAACTCTATTGGCATTTATCCGTCCACTAAAATTTTACATCTTTTCGGAGTAGCTTAGTCAATGGAGATGCCAACATGGAAAATCCCTTTACAAATCTATGGTAGTATCCAGCTAAACCCAGAAAACTGCGAATCTCTGTGACATTTCTGGGTGGCCTCCAATTAAGGACAGCTTCAATCTTACTTGGATCTACCTTAATGCCCTCTTCTGATACTACATGCCCCAAGAAAGATATTTCTTTCAGCCAAAATTCACACTTCGACAATTTGGCATATAGCTGTTTCTCCCTTAAAGTTTGCAGTACAATCCGCAGATGTCTATCAAGCTCTTTTGCATTCCTCGAATAGACCAATATATCATCAATGAATACCACAACAAACTGGTCGAGTTATGGTCTGAAGATAGTGTTCATCAGATCTATAAAAGTAGCCGGAGCATTAGTTAACCCGAATGGCATGACCAATAACTCATAATAGCCATAACGGGTTTTGAAGGTAGTTTTAGGAATACTTTGCTCTTGTACTTTTAACTGATAATAACCTGATCTCAGGTCAATTTTGGATAACACAGCTGCACCTCTCAACTGATCAAACAAGTCATCAGTGCGGGGCAATGGATATCTATTCTTTATTGTCACCTTATTCAACTGCCGGTAGTCAATACATAAGCGGAGAGTGCCATCTTTCTTCTTTACAAACAGCACTAGCGCTCCCCAAGGTGACACACTAGGGCAGATAAAGCCCTTGTCAAGCAGTCTTGCAACTATACTTTCAACTCTTTTAGTTTTGCAGGTGCCATTCTATATGGTGTTATGGAGATTGGGTCCACACCAGGCATAACATCAATCTCAAACTGCACCTCTCTTTCTAGAGGTAATCCTAGCAATTCATCAGGAAACACATCCGAAAAGTCACATACAGTAGGGATGTCCCTTAGTGCTGGGCTCCCCACTTGGGTGTCTATCACATGTGCCAAGTATGTTTCACACCCCTTTCTAATCATCCTTCTGGCTAGTGCAGCCGAAATGATGTTTGATGGCAGTAAATGCCTCTCTCCATGTATTACCACATCACCATACAAAGGGAGACCAAAAGTGACTTTATTTAGTCTACAGTCAATCATGGCGTGATGCCTGGCCAACCAATCCATGCCCAAGATAATATCATACTCTCTGAAGGGCATTTCAATCAAGTCTGACAGGAAAACATGTCCTTAGATCACCAAAGGACAGTCCCTATAAATTCTGTTGACCCGGACCTCTTGTCCTAATGGACTAGTTACTAGCACTTCAAAACCCATTTGCACACATGGAACAGCAAGTGAACTGACTATGCTAGCACTAATATATGAATGGGTTGAACTCGGATCAAACAATACAAATACTTCTTGATCAGAGATAGAAAATATACCAGCTACTACATCGGAAGTCTCAGCCTCTTCTCGTTGTCTCATTGAATAAACTCGATCAAGCACTTCCCGTCTTGGTGACCAATCGTGCCTCGATCGCTTGAAGCAGTGCCTCTACCTCTGCCTCTTCCTCTGCCAACTGACTGTGAACCTCTAGGAGCAGGACTCTGAATAGATCCCTCGGCAGTAGTAGTAGTTAGACCATATCTCGAAGACGGAGCACTAGTGCAGTCTCTTGCTAAATGACCCTTGCCTCCGTAGTTAAAGCAGGCTCCAGTGGCCCAATAACACTCCCCCCCATGAATCTTGCCACAAGTCTCACAGGGGTGGGCAGAATGTAAACCCCTGCTCGACTGCTGACCAGACCTAGGGGGTCTCTGTCCGGAAAATCTGCCCCTACCAAATCTTCCACCTTGACCCCTGCTGGGTCCACTAAATTTCTTCTTCTTCCCAGAAGTCCCACCAGAACTCTGTTCTACTAACTTTTCCCCCTTGTCTTTTTTTTTTTTATTTCTTAGCTTTCTCTTATTTTTCTTTCACCGGGGTTGCTTCTAATTCAATTCTCTCTAGCTCAAGTGCTTGAGACATAAGTTCAGAAAAATTGTTGTGTTGAAATCCCACAACTTGCATCCTTATGCTAGGCTTCAAACCCGTCTCAAATCTCTTGCACCTTGCCTTGCTGGTAGTAAGGAGACTCCTTCCATAATGACTTAAGCGGGAGAACTCCCTCTCATACTCTGCCACTGATCTATTCCCTTGTTTCAAACTCAAATTCTTGCAATTTCTTATCAACATATGCATCTGGGATGTATTTCTGTCTGAATTCTCTAATGAAGTCATCCCAGGTCAGCACTGGTGGTTCAGCCAAGCTGTGGGGGTTGGTTATCTACCAATCATACGCATCCCCTTGCAGTAGCGACACAGAATACTCAAACTTTAGTTCATCTTGGCAGTGCAGCTTCTTAAATACTCTGTCCATTCTTTTAAGCCATTGCTCTGCCTCTAAAGGTTCCACTGTACCCTTAAATTCTGCAGCCCCATACTTCAGTAATTTATCATACTGTCTGGCTGGAGGCAGTGGTTGTGCCACAGGTGTCTGAGGTGGAGCTTGAGCAGGCATACCCCCAGCCATTTGTTGAAACATTGCAGCCATCTGTTATGCGAACTGTGTAGGAAACTGCAGCATTTGCGGGGTTGGTGCTACTGACCCACTAACATTCGGTAAAGCTGGGGCTTCCCCTTGTGCCTCAGCTTCAATAGACTGCTTAACTGAGCGATCCCCTTCTTCCATTTCAGTCTGAAGTTAGGGTATGTCCTGAACAAGTAACACAGGGAGATTTCCCTTCGTTAGTTCATATTTATGATGTAATGCATTGTATGTAACAAATATGGACATTGAGCAATTGTACTTAACAAGGAAAGACACAAATTCATAAGTTAAAATACACTTCAAAAATTTTGCTCTGATACCACTAAAACATGTCACACCTTACCCCTCTGTAAGGCATAACATGATCCCGTAGAATACCTAATGAACTACCGCACTTCATCTACCGATAACTCATTAAGTACCCTACAAGGGATTTTAAAACAATGTTCTTATTTTTGATAAGTGGTGAGCGTTTTCTAATAGGTATTTAAAACATTTAATTAAGTTTGAAAGCTAGTTGGAAATTTTGGCCCATTTTATTTTTCCGTAAATTTTATAAAAATTTTGACAGAGTTTTGTCTGTATTTTGAGAAAACAGTTCTTCAAATACCTGTAAAAAGCACTTCTAAAAAAATTTCTCTCAACCACTACTTCAATTTCACAATCAAACTCAATCAATTTCAACAACTCCACAATCATTTCAATCAATTTCTCAAGTTCAAAATTCAATAATCCTCAAGGTACAATCAATCAATTTCATACATTCATATTTCTTTAAAGATAAATAATTTATATATACATCATACGAAAATTTACATTAAGAAAATCCAAACTAAAATTTATTGTGAATTTTATACAGATTTTGTACAAGCTGCTCAAGACCCATTTTCACATGTCCATACATTTCTGTGTATTACATACATCAAAATAAATATTTACAATCAGGATATATATTATACCCGATAGCTTCAAAGCAGGAAGATCCTCAATCCTTAGCAGCTCAGTTTGCTGCTCCTCTAGTCTCTATATCTGTGACAGCAATAAAAGCTATCGCTGAGTGCTAGGACTCAGTAGTACACAACATACTAAAATAATTTTTATGCAAAATATAAATCACATTTATTCAAAAATTTGACTAAACATGAGCATTAAACACAAAACATGAATTATGAGATTTTAATGCAAACCAAGTTCATTTCAAAGTATCAAAACACATTTCATCAAACCCACAGTTAGATCATGCCATTCGAAACAAATAGAATCTTAATAGCCAGAGGCTAAAGAGAAATCACATCACAAGGCTAGCTAGCTCAAATATATGGATATCCATTCACATCTTCTTCTACTGGCACACCTCAACACTTCACCAGAGAAAGAATCAAAATTTGAAACTAATTGCCCCCACTAGTCGTGCTAGTGAGGTGTTCAAATATATGGTCATGACACTGTGGTTTCAAAACTTATCTTAACAATTTGCTAAACATTGTCATTTCAAATATATACAATAACTTTCAACAATTTAAGTCAAAACATCATAACTAATGTCACAAATAAATTTTCAACAATTCAAAGCAAATGTAAAATACATATTTCATTCACTTTATCAATGAATTTTAAAGCATAGTAATGTTATGCACAAACCTCAAGCGAATCGCCTCTTGGCCTTGACTAGGTTCCTCGGGTTCTTTCCTGGTATTCTTTTCAACTGAAACACACAATTTTACAGTGTTTCAGTACCATAACTTAGCATAAAATCAAAAATAAATTTAACTTCACTTTTACCTAACTCTAACGTGCTAAACTCGACGTTCTTGAAATTTTGTGTTTCGGGTTACTATTCACTACACTATTCAAGTCAAATTATTGACTTTCTAAGGCTTAATAGGTATGGGAATTCCAACTTTACCCACATACCACATTTTGGTCACCAAACTTGTTAGTTTTGGTTGTTTTCTCAAAACTTAGGTCTTTTAGGCAAAATTGCCAATTTTCAGTTTTGGAGTCTTAAGTTGCACTGTTCCATTAGTCACTTTACTGTTGGAATTTCGCAAAACTTTCTTCACAGAAAATGTTCCCTAATGTCTTAAGTTTATTCTCCTTTTTGAATCACCCCAATTGGAGTTTTGTAGCTCATGTTATGGCCATTTGAACCATGGCTGCCGGATTGCACACAACCCAGAATTCTAGGTAATTTTCTGGTGCTGGCAGAATTGAGTCTCCAACTTGGGGTGGCCAAATGACTTGGTTAATGGCATAATTTGGGTTTGTATTCTTCATGAAAGTTTATGTCTATATCTCATCTAACCACTGGTAAAATTTCAGGTCATTTAGACCTTCCTAGCTCAAGTTATGACCCAAACACTACTACTGTTCATGTGTACTATTCATACTGCAGATTTTCAAGTTTGGTCAGTTTGTTCACTAGGTTTTGGTCACTTTTTAGGCATGCTTCCTACATGAAAATTGTGTTATTTAGTTCCTATTTTCAGTCCCAATTGGTCCCATAACAATTGTACTTGTAAAATTCCATTTTTGATCCATCAAAATTTGACTTTTGGTCATGGTGCATTCCCAATCCGAATTTGGCTTTGATTCAAACACTTCTAACACACTTAATTAGGTCACACATGACCATTTCTTTCCTTAAACTATGTCAAAGACATCAATTAGCACTTCTTCACATTTTTTGTCCCTAAACCCTAATGTCCAAACCCTAATTCACACTAATTTTTGCATTTATTTGATTCCATGCCTTTAACCATAGTCATTCAACTAACTAAGGTTTATATACCCATTCAAACTATTCAAATCATGCAAATCACCCTCCCTCTTATGCTGGCCGAAATTCAGTAATGGTCCCTCACAATTTTTTCTTTTCATTATAAACATATTTACAAGCTAAATAAGTTAGAAATGTAAGAATCAAACTCAATTTATCAAATTTGATTACTAACCTTTTTATGCAGAATTTCCTTTTCTTCAAAACTCCTTCCTTTCTTTTTCTTTTTGGTGTCAACCTCCTTATCTAGGTCTACCTATAAGATTTAATGTTGGAGAGTAAGGTTTTTATGGTGGAATTGAAGGTTTATGAAGCTTGACTTAAGAGCTCTAATGGAGTTTGAGAGAGAGAGCTAAGGGAGAGAGAAAACGTCTTGGAAGGGAAGAAGAAGACAATGAATTTTTTTTTCCTTTCTTTTATTTATTTTGTCTTATGGAAGACCCCAAAAATCCATTTAATTTAATTTATTAATTATAGGATTTATGGCATCATGCATGATGTTATGCATGATGTCATCTTCTTACACCTTTTTCATTTTCTTTCTTTTTTTTTTTTTAGTTTTCTATTAGTTCTTTAATTTAATTCTCGATTCTGAAATTTTCTTTTCTCCAATTTTATTTGACAATTAGATCAGGAGTCAGCTCTCGGGGTCAATTGACCAAATTGCCCCTCGTCGGTTCATCCCGATTTGCAATTAATTCAATATTTCTTCCGGCTCCCTGACCTAATTATTTGACTGGCTTAACAGTTCTTTTTCATGATTTTCTCTTTTCCACTGTGTTCATAAGGGTCCTAAGGACCACAGCGTCACATTTTAGGATTCAAAATTTGAGTTTAAAACGACTTCGTAGTCCTTCCCGAGAAGGTCACCCATCACTATGACTCTCGGCTCGTTTAACTTCTTATGTTCTGTTTTTCTTATTTATACTTAACTAATTGGCAATTACTAATTATTTGTGTTTATAGGTTATCTAGTTGTCTTAAGTGTGGCTCTAATCCCCTTAATTCTCCGGACCAACACCGATTACTAGAACAGTGAAATATACCAGGCTATGCCAATAGGGGTGTTGCACAAAGTATGGTAATTCATTAGGTGTACTACGGGAGCATGTTACATCTTACGAGGAGTAGGGTGTGACATGTTTTAGTGGTATTAGAGCTAGTTTTTAAAGTAAATTTTGAACTGTGAATTTGAAATATTTTTCATTAAGTACAACTGCTCAAATGATTAATACATATAGTACATTTACATCATAAATATGAAGTAACGGGGAGAAATCTCCTTGTGTTGGTTGTACAGAAAAAAAAATCCTGTGAATAGATATGGATAAGGGGGATAAAACGGTAGAGCAGACTGATTTAGCTGACGTACAAGGAGAGGCCCCAATTCAACAGAGCGTTAGAGGTCCAGCTGCACAGTCCCTCCTATACAAATTACTGCATAAATGGCCCAGCAGATGTCCATGTTCTTTCAGCAAATAGCTGATAATCTATCAACCCAGGCCCAAGTACAAACCCAACCCCCTCAAGAGCTGCATGAAAAAGAGAAAAGTGGGAAACCTATTGGTCAAAGTTCGAGTAGTAATTTGGGAAAGAGAAAAGATTTTGAGGGATCCCGTGCTCCTAAGTATGACAAAGGCGGATCTTCAAGGCTGAAGCAATCAAGAACCATTCGTTAAAGAACTAAAAGTTCCTACCCTATCCGTATCTGTGAAGTTTGTGGAAAATTACATGGGGGTATTTGCTATAAGGTCACTGAAGCCTACTTCAATTGTGGTGGAATCGGACATTACGCCCGAGATTGTACTAGTGCACGTTGATTTATGCCACATACTACACCAGAGGAATCAGTCCAAGGTTCTGATTTTAGAGGCTCATTAATAGTTAGTAGGGGCAGAGGTAAAAGTAGAGACAACACTTTGAGTAATCCTAGCACAATAGACCAACCCGAGCAAAGGAATACACTAGAAAGAAGGAACGCCATGCATCGAGGGGAAAAAGCAGAGACTTCAGATGTAGTTGCCGGTACGTTCTTAACTTTTGAAAGGAATAATTATGTACTATTTGATTTCGGCTCTACTTATTTATATGCTAATGCTAGAATTATATGTTCTACTGCTATTCCCTTGCATGGAGATAAATTTTGATGTGTTAGTAATTAGTCTTTTAGGATAAGAATTGCGATAATAAGTGTGATTGGAATTAATTTTGGAAAAGTTTCTAGTGAGAGACATCTCCTAGACTACGATAAATTATAAAGTTAATTAGTAAGCCTAATTAGGTAAGGTAAGAAGACCTAAAAGTAAGTTGTAGTAATATATCTGCCCTAGATGAAAGCAAAGGTATTATTGTTGATAGATGTCAGTAGATACCATAATCAAAATAAGTTTAAGATATTAGTGGTTTTGAGAAAAATAAGATATAAGGAAGATTGATCTATTGGGATGTATCGTAGTAATTATGCAATGTTCTTGATGTTTGTGCTATAAGCTGCAGATTACTGTACTGACTTAGGATTTCTTGTGTAGAGCTACATACTACCCAATAGTACACAAGGATAAGAATAGTTATAAATGGCTTTCGCTCTGGTACAAATATACCAGAATAGAGTTTTATTACTAGAACTGAGTTTGAAAATCCTAATTTGGGATTTAAAACTCTACAATTAGAATATCAAAAGATTAAGCTTGCAAGGTAGTGAGAGTTAATGACTCCGTTACCCTAGCACAAATTATAGTACATCAGGAATTGTTATGGGACTAGAGATTTTAGTATGGTCAAAATTTAAAAATAACACCTATAGGACTAAGTCATCCAGTCTTCGATATGGGGTTTATAGTTGTTCTGGTATTGCAATGGATCTTTTGCTCAAAGTTTAATAAGGAATAATATTCTATTTGTGTAGCAGTAAGACACAAAATATAATTTTGTTCCCCTGGAAGAAACAAGATGCTATGGATGATAATTATAACTTATAAAACAATTAAGAAATGATGTTCTACTGATAACAGTAATTCGATAGGAACTAGTTGGCCAGGTATTCTTTAGGAAGAGCATAATTTTATTGTGCGGATCATAAGGATTAGATTAGAATTAAAGCGAAACTTTTGAATAGCATGGGAAACAGGAGAGTTTGGTAGACCCCCTTCTTAAGATTGAAGAATTGTTTATGGTTCAAAAAAAAATGTAATGATTGCAAATTAACGAAAATAAGCTATAGGATATCGATAGATAAAAGAAAATATATAAGCAAAAATTAGAATAGTTGGTGCAAATGTAATAAAGAAACGTTATAAATATTAGTTAAAGTGTTGACTAGAATGGTTAGAGGACCAAATCAAAGTAATATTGAAGTATAGTGCATTTATTAGGGACGATAAGAGGGGCTAAATCATGACTCGACAGTCAAGTTAAGGAAGAAGATAAGATTGAGGAATAAAATAATTAAAGTTAAGTTGTGGAATGAAAACAAGAAACAAATAGAACAGTAAGAAATGAGAAAAACCCTAGATGAGGAATTGCCACCAAGGCAAACAACTTACTTAAGACGCGTAACGATATCCTGAACTATTTTATCAAGAAAGAAATAAGTTAAACAAAAGCAAAGAATATAGTGCAAAATGGCACATAGGCCTTGGTCATAAATGGAGATGGTAAGATAATGGTTATGGACCTATGGCCAATAAAGAGATAAGCAATTCACATATGACCAACAAGGTCATTTAAAAAAAAAAAAGACTACAAAGGAAAATAATTGCAAAAACAACAGCAAGAAAAGACGAAAATATTCTAAACTAAACTGAAGATTGCATCAAATGATCAAGAGATTTGATAAAAGAAAAAAAAGTAAAATTAAGTTCTCACCTCTAGGATCGTACGAGGTCCTAGAAAGAGTGGATCCACTAGCACACAGATTTGCTTACCTCTAAAATTGAAATGAATTTGAATCTAACTTATGACAAAAGCTCATAAGAAACTTGGCACATGAGGTAAGTAATCGATGAGTAAATAGTATTGGCTAAAGTGCTGCAGACCATTATTCCGATTATGAAGCTACGTAGAAATGTGAGAAAAACATGAGAAAATAACACATATGACTATTTGAGGATAGATAGTGGACACAATTTCGAGGACGAAATTATTTTAAGGGGGAGAGAATTGTAATACACCTATTTGTATAGCCTGGTATATGTTACTGTTCTAGTGACCGGTATCGGTCCGGAAAATTAAGAGGACTAGAACTATGTTTAAGACAACTAGAAAAGCCCTGATTGAAAATAAATAGTGATTACCAGATAGAAAAGTAAAAATAAGAAAAACAGAACATAAAAGGTTAAATGAGCCGGAAGTCACAGCGATGGGTGACCTTCCTGGGAAGTGACTGCGAGGTCAGTCTAAACTCAAATTTCGAACCAGAAAATGTGACGCTGCGGTCCTTAGGAATACTGCAAACACAGCGGAAAAGAGAAAATCACAAAAAAGAATTGTTAAGCAGGTCAAATAATTAGGTCAGGAATCCGGAAGAAATATTGAATTACTTGCAATTTGGTCAATTCACCCCTAGAGCTAACTCCTGACCTAACTGTCCAATAAAATTGGAGAAAAGAAAATTTCAGAATTGGAAATTAAATTAAAGAAACAATGAAAAAATAAATGCAAAAAAAAAAGAAAAAGGAAAAAGTTTATTACATCACCTTACATCACTATTATGACATCATAAATAATTTTGTTTTTTCCCTACAAATATTGACCAAGTCAATTAAGTGAAAATAGACATAAAAATAGCAAAAATTAAAAGAGAGTTCATTTTTTTCCCTTTCTTCTTCTTCTTGCCGTAAACTCTCTTCTCTCTCCATGTATTCCACCATTAAAGCTTGGTTTTAAGCTTGATTTCTATGCACATACCTCTAATTTCTCTCAAATTTCTTCATAAAACCTTGCTAACTCAAGTAGAAAAGAAGATTGGAGGACAAAGAAAAGGAAGGAATTGAAGATTTGGAAAATTTGGAAGTTAAAGTTTGAAGTTAGTAATCTAAACTTGAATATTTTAGTTAAATATTTATGTTCTTAGTTAAATTAACTTAGAAATATACTTAAAATTAAAAGAAAACTATCCTTGGGGGACCAAATAGAAATTCAGCTAGCAGTAGATTAGGGTTTGAAATGAGTGAAATTGATGTATTTAAATGGTTATTTAAGTTGAATTATGTATGTAGACTATGGATTGGTGTTTGGAATGCATTAGATTTAAATTTTATGAATTAGGGTTTTGGCACCTAGGGTTTGGGAAAGAAAAATGTGAGAATTAGTTTAATGATGTGGCTGACCTTACTTAAGTTGAAAAATGTTCATGTATGACCAATTGTAGTGTGTAGGAAGTGTTGGAATTAAGTTTAAATTTGGATTGGTTAAGGTCATTCTGCAGGCAGTATGACCTAGGTCCTTTTCAGGGACCAAAACTAAAAATTTACCAACCCAATTGGTGTGAGGCCAATTGGGAATGAAAATAGACACAAAATGGCACATTTTTCATCCGGGAATCATGCCCAGAAAGTGACTATAACTTAATGAACAAATTGGCCAAATTCGGATTAGGCAAACTGACCTGTACAAAAATGACCAAATGAACAGTATTTATTCATTTGGCCATAACTTGGGCTAGGCAGGTCCAAATTACCTAAAATTTTACCAGTAGAAATCTGAGACATAGCCCTACAACTTTCATGTGGAACACAAGTCCAAATTCTGTCCATAACTAAGTCATTTTGCCACCCAAAATTAATGGTCCAAAACTGCTAGAACCACTTAGGTGCCCAGAATTCTGGGTTTGAACTAATCTGGCCAGCCTTAGGAAAATAGCCATATCTTGGGCTATAAAACTCCAAATGTAGTGATTTAAAAAGGTAATTAAAGCTAAGACAGTAAGGAACAACTTTGATGAAGGAAAGTTGGCCAAATTTCCACTGTAGACAGACCAATGGAATAGTACAAAGAAGTAACCCAAAACTGAAATTTTGAGATTTAGACCTAATAGGCTTTGAATTGAATTTGGCAATCAATGCCAACAAAAATATGACTCAAAATGTGGTATGTGGGTGTAATTAGAATTAGCATATCTAATTAGTATGAAAAAGTCAATATTTTGACTAAATGATCAAATGAATAGTAACCACAATTACACTAAGTACAAAGGACTCAATTTTATGGGGTAAATTAAGTGTATAAAATTTAATTATTGAATTTATTAATTAGAAATAAATTGAACAGATATTGAAAACACTCTAGTTATGTGTTATAGTGGGAAAGGAGCCCTTCAAGGAAGGAGGAGGAATGGAACCAAGACAAGTATAGATAAGATGTTTGTGCACAACTAACTCTTTTGTTATTTTTCACTTCCGAATTGATTTGAATAAATTTATTGTATGATTTATGATTTTTGTTGTGTTGAGAATTTTAACTTGTTGAATGAAATTGTATAAATTAAATGTAAATTTTCTTATGCATTTAAGGATTTATTGCATGGGTTTGAGGATTGTAAATTTTAAGTTTAATATGTTGCCAACCTTGAGCATGAATTTAGAATGATTAAATATGTTAATGGTTTGTAAACACTTTTGTAAATAGAAATTATTTTGAATATGATTTGAAATCACAGTTGACATGGCAATATGTTTTGAATTCTCATTAGCTTGTCTAGTGAGATATCTCCTCCACTAGATGGGGTGAGTTCTGTCCTCTCTAGCTTGCCAATTAGGGAAGAGTTTGGATGAGTACTCATATATACTAGCTAGTATTTGTTCCTCCCTTTTAGCCTCTGTTATTGGGAGAGTTTGAAATGTCGTGGTGTACAATACGGCATCTATTTGAATTTTGGGTCATGAGTTCAACTGTGTGAATTGTTAGCGACGCCCTTTAAATTATGCATAGTTTGATAAATTGTGGTTGAAATAAATAATTTGTCAGTGATTCAAAATATTTTTATATTGTTTCGATATTTAAAAGAAATGTAGATAAATAATTACTATTTGATCAAAATATCATTCAAATGAATAATTTGCATAAATTAAAATATTGATTTCTGAATGTTATGAATTTTGAAGAATTTTGAAATTTTAAATTTTTATTTGTTATGAATTGTCAAGCATAACTTGTATTAAGTTTTAAATTATTAGTTTGTTCACCACTCAGCGATAGCTTTGTATGCTATCGCAGGTGAAAAAAAATATAAAGCAGCTGAGCGAGATTACTAAAAGATACTGTGAAACTATCTTCGGGTATATAATAGGTATATCCTTATTCATTAGATTTTGATGTAATTCTATAATTATATGTATGTAATTTCATTTGAGCAGTTGTATCAACTCTTTTGTAATATATTTTTGGACTGTAATCAAATACAAATTATTGTAATATTATCTTGAGATTTTATGTACTTATAAAGTTTTGTACTACTAAATTTTTAATGCTCCCATGAATGTAAATATTAATTTTGTTACCTTAATGAGATATTTCAATATTTGATTTAATTTAAACTGTGTATTGAGTTGCTTGTGCTGATTTGTGAAATGAAATTGATTAATGGAGCTGTGATTGAGAAATATATTGGGAGTGTCTTTATTTTCAGGTTTTGAAGAACTATTTTCTCAAAATATAGATGGCCCTCTGCCGAAATTTTTGTAAAAATTGCATAGATTTTAAATATCTAAAAATTTGATTTATGTTTGGACTTTAAATAAAGATTTTTAATATTTGAAAAAAATTTTACCAACCAATTTAAAAATGAACGAAAATTGTTTTAAAATCCCTTGTAGTATATTTAATGGGTTATCGATAGGCGAAGTACGGTAATTCATTAGGTGTACTACGGGAGTATGTTACATCTTACGAGGAGTAAGGTGTGACAGTTAGGGTCAAAACTAGGTCTCCTGATCTGCATAAAAAATGTTATACTATGTCTTAGGATTCTATGGGTTTAAGAATCAAGTCATTTGGAGTTTCATATAGTAAGTTATGCCTAAATGACTAAACAATGTTCATATGGTCATTCTGTCCAGGTCTAGAATGCCACATCCAAATTTAAGCAAATTTTAGGACAATTTGTAATCAATTTCGTGTTAGTAGTATGCCCTAGAGCATATCATTTAATATGTATCTTGTACATGTTTTTATTAATGTAACACCCCTAAGTTCGGTAGTGCGTTCTGCTGTTCCGGTGACCAGTGTTGTCCGGACAGCTAGGATGCCTAGAACTACACTTCAATATGAGTGAGGAGACATAAAATAATGAAATACAAGAAAAGAAAATACAAGAAAAACAAAGGAAAAATAATAGCAAAGAAATGTGATCAAGTTAAGCGAGCCGGGAAACCTACCGATGGGTGACAGCACCGGGAAGTCACGGCGTGGACCGTTGACTCTCCTGGATGCGGGAACCCTGGAAAACATTTTTAGGACTTAAATAGACCCTTATTGAAGAATAAATATCATTAGAAAGATCAAAGAAAAATTAAATAATTAGTACAAAGAAAAGTGAGAAATCGAAAAACAGACAAAACCCGGTAGTACCGAAAAATCGGGAATGCAACCCGAACAGGGGCATTATGGTCATTTGACATCCCGAATTGTCTTTTGACCTAAATGTCCATTAAAAATAAATAATATTACACTTAGAAAATAAAATGAAAAATTAGTTTAGTGGTACCTAAAGTAAATAGCCAAAATGGAGTGAAAAATGTGTAAATAAAACATGTAAGCTTATTATATAGTTAAAATTGAGTGAGTGGGCCACTAAAGGAATATAATAAACACATAATGGGGCAGGTGTAAGTCCACTATATCCAGCAGAATGTTCATCTTCCTCACTCCCTTAACTTAGACGAATTGAAGAAGAAAAATCCTCCATGGCCATTTTTCAATCAAGCTCCATGCACTCCTCCATTTCAACTCCAATCACCTAGGGTTCTTCATTAAAGTTTGTCTACACATCACAAGGAAGAGTTTGATACCAAATTTAAGAAGTTTAAGCAAGGTTTAACAAGCTCCAACCATAAGGTAAGTTAGCATTTTTGAAGATTTCTTTGATAAACTTTGTATACATGTTATGGGTGTTGGTTTTGTGAAGGAAATTTTTAAGTTTGAAGAGTATTGAGATATCCATTTTTGGGCAGCCATGTAATCATGTATTGATGAAGTAATTGTACATATATTTGATGAGAATTATGTTAGTTATGATGATTTAATAAACCTAGTGAATTACTTCATATTTATATGGTAATTTTTGGCACTTGGATGGGAATTGATGAATTATAGGACAATTTGGTGTTGAAGAAGATTTTCGACAGCTTGGGGACACTTGAATAAATGTATGTATTCATGGAAGTGTTGGCAGAATATTGACATAGAAGGATTGATGGATATGTATATGAACTTGTTGTGTAAAGTATATGCAAAAATTTGTAATGGTTAGGTGTGTATGTGATTGTACTTAGAACTTGTAAATTGAGTGTTAATTGGTGTATTGAGGATAATTGTAATCTGCTCAAAATGATGTTAATGTAAAGGGGAATGTGTTTTTGGTAATGTACCAAAACAGATTTGGTAGGGAAGTAAACATATTGCAAGGTAAATGTGTGTAATTGATGTGTGTTAAGCAAAGTAACCAAGGGCAGTGTACATTTTAGCCAATAAGTTTAAATGTGTAACCTCAATTGGTATGAGACCAATTGGAGGTGGAACTAGGCACAAAATGTGCCAACTTTCATTGAGAAAACATACCAAAATTCTGCTTGCAAGGTGACCTAAGAAAATGACCAATTCGGATTAGGTGCAATTAGGACCTGAAAAATGACCAATTGGGCAGTAGTGAGTGTTTAGGCCATAACTCACTCAAAACAGGTCCAATTGACCTGAAATTTTAACCATGAATAGTTAAGACCCATACCTACAAGTCTTATGAAGACACCAAAGCCCAGAAATGACCATAAGCAAGTCAAAAAGCTTGCACAAATACGGGTCCAAAAACTGGCCGAACCAAAGTTGACCAAATTGACCTAAAATTGACCTAATTTGATATCAATTGACCAGCAATAGTATAATGACCATAACTTGGTCTACTTAACTCGGATTGACCTAAAATTTTGCCCCACGTGCAATAAGACATAGATCTACAAGTTTGTTGTTTTGACTGAAACCTAAAAACAGAGGGAACTAGGTCGTCCGGTTAGGTCAAACTAGTATCCCGGAATCCAGTAAATTGCAAGAAAATGCACTAAACAAGGAAATGAGTTTGGTAAAACGTACCAACCCTAAAACCCTATCGAATGTGACATATTAAGGACACCAAAACCTAATTTACCTTAAACGCATCAAGGGTCGGTATATTAGGTAATTGAGCAAATAATAGCCTTCAGTGAATTACTTATCGAACATTATCGTTAGAGACAGTTTAATTTAGTACTGAAACACTTCAAATTGTGTTTCTCAGTTACCAAAGAATCAGGGAAAGGGAAGGAAACACTGAGTCCAGACCAGGAGACAGTCATCAGAGGTTTGTGCACAACTAGTTTTTAACTGATTTTGTTTTGAATATTTCATATGATTAAATGACATATTTTTCTTATGTATTATGTTTAACAAGAATTGGATTTAATTCAATGATTATTGAAATTGTTATAGTAGGTATGAATTTAGCTTTGTGAAATGGTATTTCCACAAGTATAAAGCATTGTTATGGATTGAATAAATTATGTTTTAGAAAATTGTGATAGAACATGTTTTGAATTGTGATGGCAATTTTCATGGAAAAATGCAATTGTATGATTTGAATTGTGATGAGCATAAAACTTTATTGGATATTGAAATTGACTTTGAATCGAATTGTATTGTGATTTGTGCTCACTAAATGGATTGTGATATTGTTTTATATCTCACTATAGATGCTTGACTAGGTTATTACCCGTCTCTCTCATTTGTTGAGAAGACAATGGAGTTAGTTGTGTTTTGATTACCATGGTACGTGCACAGGCTTAGATTTTCCTCTGATTTGAGGTTAGATCTAAGTTTATTTTATCGTTATGGCCCTTGCGGAAGATTCATTATTGTGATGGTACTGTGCACGATGATTCGACCTCCCCGACCATAGGGAGTTAGAATCTGATTTGACCTCCCCGATCATAGGGAGTTAGAATCACATCGAATATGGCCCTTTCGGATTAGTCTTGCATGGTTAGTGAGATAAAGAATGATTTTTGAGATAAAGAATGATTTTTGAGATAAAGAATGAGTTTTGAGATACAGTATGATTTTTGAGATACAGTATGATTTTTGAAATACATAATGATTTTTGAGATACAGAATGGCTTTTGAATGGTAAGGAATTTTGATTTCCATTATGGTTTATGTATAATTGATTTCGTTAGAATTATTTAAATGGTTAGTCATGATTTGATAAATTGAATTTTGTGATCAATGTCATTTATACAAATGATTTACATTATTGGCAATGAATATTTTGAGTTTTGGAATTTGATGAGTATTCAGATTCCCAAATTATTTACTGTAAATTTTGTCAATGTATATTGTACTATGTTTTAAATTATAGTTGTGCACCACTGAGTTCACCACTCAGCGACAGCTTTGTATGCTGTCGCAGGTAAGACGAGCATAGAGCAGTAAGTAAATTTCCTTGAAGATATATTCAGATCAGCTCCAGGTATATCATAGGTATACCCATGTACATAGGTTTTGATGTATGCATGTAATAATATGTATGTAAATTATTTGAGCAGTTGTATAGAAACTCTTGTAAAATATTTTGGTATGTAATTAAATGTAAATTATTGTAAATGTAAATTTGAGATTTCATTTACTTGAATAGTTTTTTATTATATTTCTTGTATCTCAGCCTTTGAAAAATCACTGCGGATTTGAGTTGAGAAAAATATTGTGTTGAGAAATATGTTGGAGTTGAGATTTGCAAATACATATTGAAATGCTTTTTACAGGTTTTCTGAAGAACTGTTTTATCCAAAATACAGAGGGCACTCTGCCAAAATTTTTACAGAAATTCCAAATAATTCAAATGTGTCAATTCTATCACTATTCAAAAGGTTTTAACACTGTAAATAGTGCTCACCATCGTAAAAGAAGTAAGAAAAGTTTTGAAAATCCCTTGTAGTGTATTTAATGGGTTATCAGTAGACGGAGTTGGTAATTCATTAGGTATACTACGGGATCATGTTATGCCTTACAGAGGGGTAGGGTGTGACATGTTTTAGTGGTATCAGAGCAATGGTCTTAAAGTGAATTTTGAACTGTGAATTTGAAATCTTTTTGTCAGAACTACAACTGCTCAAATGTTTGATACATATAGTACATTTACATAATAAATGTGAACTAATGGAGAGGAATCTCCTTGTGTTGGTTGTACAGGAATAGAAAATTCTGTGAGAAAATGGAAGAGAAGAATGAGATAATAGAACGATGTGATGGCGTAAGAACAAGTTGAGGCCCCACTCCACAAAATGTCGAAGGCCCGACTGCACTAGTTTTACTGCACAAATTATCGCACAAATGGCCCAAAGAAATGGCCACTTTCTTTCAATAAATGGTCGATAACTGTCACCTCAAGCCCAAGCATTGCACTCCAACCCCACAAGGGCAAGGTGAAATGGAAAAGAGGAGAAACCTATGGGTCAGAGTTCAAACAGTAATTTGGGGAAGAGAAAAGAATTTGAGGAACCCCGAACTCAGAAATATGAAAGAGGCGGATCATCAGGGCAGAGACCACTAAGATCAAGTCGTCGAACAACTAGAAGTTCCTACCCTTCCCGCCAATGTGAAACTTGTAGAAGATATCATGGAGGTATTTGTCGTAAGGCCTCTGGAGCCTGTTACAATTGTGGAAAACTTGGACACTTTGCTAAAGATTGTGCTAAACCACCTCGATCTGCTCTCCGGAGTTCACAGACCGTCAGTCAGAGTCAAGATAGAAATAGAGTTGGTACTCCTCACCACTATAACACAGTGAATCAACCCGAATATAGTAGCGCACCAGTCGGAGTGTCCACTATGCGCCAAGTAAAAGGAGCAGAAACTTGATGTAGGCTGGTAAGTTCTTAATTTTAGTTATTATTTGATCCCAAAGACTACTTAATTGTGTGTTAGTGTCGAACTATATGTTCTTTTGTCATTCCTTTACATGGGAACGAATTTTGATGTATTAGTGACTAGTCCTTTAGGATAATAACTATAATAACAAGTATGATTGACATTACTTTTGGAAGAATTGTTAGCTAAAAGTATTTTCTAACATACCATAAATTATAAAGCTAAATGGCGAGCCTACTTAATGTAAGGCAAGAGGACCTAAAAGTAAGTTACAGTAATAGAATTACTCTAGATGAGGGCAAAGATGTTACTGTTAGTAATTGTCAAAGGAAATTGTAATCAGAATCGGTTTGGGATATTAGTGGATTCGAGAAGGATAAGATGTTAGAAAACCTAGCCCATGAGGTTATAACGTAGTGACTATATAATGTTCTCAATGTTTGTATTGTAAGCTACAGATTACAGTACTGACACGAGATTATTGTGTAGAGCTACGTGCTTCCTCGTGGTACAATAAATTAAGAATATTTGTAAGTAATCTATAAATTGATACAGTTACACCCGAATAAAGTACTAATACTAGAAATAAATGTGAAAATTTTAGTCAGAAATTTAAAACTTCGTAACTAGCTCGAAAGACTACACTTGTAAGGTAGTTGAGTCAAGAATCTTACAATAATGTGAACTACCAAGTACACAAGAATTGCTATAAGCTTAGAGATATCAAGACAACGTATCATCCTCGCATGATGGACAATTGAAACAAGTAATTCAGGTAAATTCGGAAACTCATTGAGTTCCTATAAATAATGAAATGAAATGATAAAAATAACCTGTAAAATGTGATAAGCCCTCAAGAATATATCGAGAACTTGTGTCATTGAATCTGAGAGGAGATGGGACAGATACATCCCACTAACAGAATTTGTATACATTAATAAGTGTCAAGCTAGCATACAAGTGGCACCCTATGAAACATTGTAAGGGAACAGATAACTATGGATTTTGTGATGAGATTTCTGAGGACACAGAATAGTCATGATGCAGTATAGGTTATAATTGACAGGCTAACCAAGTCTGCTCACTTTTTGCCAGTCCGGATGGACTATAACCTGGAAAGATTGGCCAGATTGTACATATATGAGATTGTAAAATTGCATGGAGTGCCAGTATCAATTGTATCTGACAGGGATCCTAGGTTCACTTCTAGATTCTGGGGTAGTCTTCAGAGAGCCCTAGGAACTAGATTGAACTTCAGCACAACATTCCACCCACAGACAGATGGCCAGTTTAAGAGGTTTATTCAGATATTGGAGGATATGCTACGGGCTTGTGTGATTGAATTTGAAGGTAGTTGGGATACATACTTGCCTTTGATTGAGTTTGCTTATAACAACAGCTACCAATCAAGCATTGGGATGCCTCCATATGAAGATTTGTATGGTAGGAAGTGCAGAACTCCCTTATGTTAGGATGAAGTAGGTGAAAGGAAGATGATTGGGCCAGAAATTGTTCAGCAGACAGAGGAAAAGATCAGATTGATTAGAGATAGACTCAAGGTCGATCACTGCATCGTCAAGTCCTATGTTGGTTTGAAAAGAAGAGATATTGAGTATGCAGTAGGTGATAAGGTATTCCTCAAAGTTTCTCCTTGGAAGAGAATTATGAGATTTGGCAGAAAGGGGAAACTGAGTCCTCGTTTCATTGGACCATATGAGGTTCTGGAAAGAGTGGGTCCTTTGGCATATCGGTTGGCATTACCTCCAGAGCTAGCAAGGATACACAGTGTCTTCCATGTGTCCATGTTAAGGAGGTACAGATCTGACCCATCTCATGTACTATCAGTTGAAGAGATTGAAGTAAACCCAGACCTCTCATATGAGGAAGAACCCATAAAAATTCTGGCTTATGAGGTGAAGCAGCTGAGGAACAAACAGATACACCTGGTTAAAGTGCTGTGGAACCATCATTCAGGCCAGGAAGCTACTTGGGAACGTGAAGAGGATATGAGGAGACAGCACCCACAGCTGTTCAGAGACTAATGCCAGGTAAAATTTCGAGACAAAATTTATTTTAATGGGGAGAGAATTGTAACACCCCTAAGTTCGGTAGTGCGTTCTGCTGTTCCGGTGACCAGTGTTGTCCGGACAGCTAGGATGCCTAGAACTACACTTCAATATGAGTGAGGAGACATAAAATAATGAAATACAAGAAAAGAAAATACAAGAAAACAAAGGAAAAATAATAGCAAAGAAATGTGATCAAGTTAAGCGAGCCGGGAAACCTAGGGATGGGTGATCAGACGGAAGTCACGGCGTGGACCGTTGACTAGCCTTGACTATGGGAACCCCGGAAAACATTTTAGGACTTAAATAGACCCTTATTGAAGAATAAATATCATTAGAAAGATCAAAGAAAAATTAAATAATTAGTACAAAGAAAAGTGAGAAATCAAAAACAGACAAAACCCAGATACTGAAAAATCGGGAATGCAACCCGAACAGGGGCATTATGGTCATTTGACATCCCGAATTGTCTTTTGACCTAAATGTCCATTAAAAATAAATAATATTACACTTAGAAAATAAAATGAAAAATTAGTTTAGTGGTACCTAAAGTAAATAGCCAAAATGGAGTGAAAATGTGTAAATAAAACATGTAAGCTTATTATATAGTTAAAATTGAGTGAGTGGGCCACTAAAGGAATATAATAAACACATAATGGGGCAGGTGTAAGTCCACTATATCCAGCAGAATGTTCATCTTCCTCACTCCCTTAACTTAGACGAATTGAAGAAGAAAAATCCTCCATGGCCATTTTTCAATCAAGCTCCATGCACTCCTCCATTTCAACTCCAATCACCTAGGGTTCTTCATTAAAGTTTGTCTACACATCACAAGGAAGAGTTTGATACCAAATTTAAGAAGTTTAAGCAAGGTTTAACAAGCTCCAACCATAAGGTAAGTTAGCATTTTTGAAGATTTCTTTGATAAACTTTGTATACATGTTATGGGTGTTGGTTTTGTGAAGGAAATTTTTAAGTTTGAAGAGTATTGAGATATCCATTTTTGGGCAGCCATGTAATCATGTATTGATGAAGTAATTGTACATATATTTGATGAGAATTATGTTAGTTATGATGATTTAATAAACCTAGTGAATTACTTCATATTTATATGGTGATTTTTGGCACTTGGATGGGAATGGATGAATTGTAGGACAATTTGGTGTTGAAGAAGATTTTCGGCAGCTTGGGGACACTTGAATAAATGTATGTATTCATGGAAGTGTTGGCAGAATATTGACATAGAAGGATTGATGGATATGTATATGAACTTGTTGTGTAAAGTATATGCAAAAATTTGTAATGGTTAGGTGTGTATGTGATTGTACTTAGAACTTGTAAATTGAGTGTTAATTGGTGTATTGAGGATAATTGTAATCTGCTCAAAATGTTGTTAATGTAAAGGGGAATGTGTTTTTGGTAATGTACCAAAACAGATTTGGTAGGGAAGCAAACATATTGCAAGGTAAATGTGTGTAATTGATGTGTGTTAAGCAAAGTAACCAAGGGCAGTGTACATTTTAGCCAATAAGTTTAAATGTGTAACCTCAATTGGTATGAGACCAATTGGAGGTGGAACTAGGCACAAAATGTGCCAACTTTCATTGAGAAAACATACCAAAATTCTGCTTGCAAGGTGACCTAAGAAAATGACCAATTCGGATTAGGTGCATTTAGGACCTGAAAAATGACCAATTGGGCAGTAGTGAGTGTTTAGGCCATAACTCACTCAAAACAGGTCCAATTGACCTGAAATTTTAACCATGAATAGTTAAGACCCATACCTACAAGTCTTATGAAGACACCAAAGCCCAGAAATGACCATAACCAAGTCAACAAGCTTGCACAAGTACGGGTCCAAAAACTGGCCGAACCAAAGTTGACCAAATTGACCTAAAATTGACCTAATTTGATATCAATTGACCAGCAATAGTATAATGACCATAACTTGGTCTACTTAACTCGGATTGACCTAAAATTTTGCCCCACGTGCAATAAGACATAGATCTACAAGTTTGTAGTTTTGACCGAAACCCAAAAACAGAGGGAACTAGGTCGTCCGGTTAGGTCAAACTAGTATCCCGGAATCCAGTAAATTGCAAGAATATGCACTAAACAAGGAAATGAGTTTGGTAAAACGTACCAACCCTAAAACCCTATCGAATGTGACATATTAAGGACACCAAAACCTAATTTACCTTAAACGCATCAAGGGTCGGTATATTAGGTAATTGAGCAAATAATAGCCTTCAGTGAATTACTTATCGAACATTATAGTTAGAGACAGTTTAATTTAGTACTGAAACACTTCAAATTGTGTTTCTCAGTTACCAAAGAATCAGGGAAAGGGAAGGAAACACTGAGTCCAGACCAGGAGACAGTCAACAGAGGTTTGTGCACAACTAGTTTTTAACTGATTTTGTTTTGAATATTTCATATGATTAAATGACATATTTTTCTTATGTATTATATTTAACAAGAATTAGATTTAATTCAATGATTATTGAAATTGTTATAGTAGGTATGAATTTAGCTTTGTGAAATGGTATTTCCACAAGTATAAAGCATTGTTATGGATTGAATAAATTATGTTTTAGAAAATTGTGATAGAACATGTTTTGAATTGTGATGGCAATTTTCATGGAAAAATGCAATTGTATGATTTGAATTGTGATGAGCATAAAACTTTATTGGATATTGAAATTGACTTTGAATCGAATTGTATTGTGATTTGTGCTCACTAAATGGATTGTGATATTGTTTTATATCTCACTATAGATGCTTGACTAGGTTATTACCCGTCTCTCTCATTTGTTGAGAAGACAATGGAGTTAGTTGTGTTTTGATTACCATGGTACGTGCACAGGCTTAGATTTTCCTCTGATTTGAGGTTAGATATAAGTTTATTTTATCGTTATGGCCCTTGCGAAAGATTCATTATTGTGATGGTACTGTGCACGATGATTCGACCTCCCCGACCATAGGGAGTTAGAATCTGATTCGACCTCCCCGATCATAGGGAGTTAGAATCACATCGAATATGGCCCTTTCGGATTAGTCTTGCATGGTTAGTGAGATAAAGAATGATTTTTGAGATAAAGAATGATTTTTGAGATAAAGAATGATTTTTGAGATAAAGAATGAGTTTTGAGATACAGTATGATTTTTGAGATACAGTATGATTTTTGAAATACATAATGATTTTTGAGATACAGAATGGCTTTTGAATGGTAAGGAATTTTGATTTCCATTATGGTTTATGTATAATTGATTTCGTTAGAATTATTTAAATGGTTAGTCATGATTTGATAAATTGAATTTTGTGATCAATGTCATTTATACAAATGATTTACATTATTGGCAATGAATATTTTGAGTTTTGGAATTTGATGAGTATTCAGATTCCCAAATTATTTACTGTAAATTTTGTCAATGTATATTGTACTATGTTTTAAATTATAGTTGTGCACCACTGAGTTCACCACTCAATGACTTTGTATCTTTATCGAGTAAGAAGAGCATAGAGCAGTAAGTAAATTTCCTTGAAGATATATTCAGATCAGCTCCAGGTATATCATAGGTATACCCATGTACATAGGTTTTGATGTATGCATGTAATAATATGTATGTAAATTATTTGAGCAGTTGTATAGAAACTCTTGTAAAATATTTTGGTATGTAATTAAATGTAAATTATTGTAAATGTAAATTTGAGATTTCATTTACTTGAATAGTTTTTTATTATATTTCTTGTATCTCACCTTTGAAAAATCACTTTGGATTTGTGTTGAGAAAAATATTGTGTTGAGAAATATGTTGGAGTTGAGATTTGCAAATACATATTGAAATGCTTTTCTGAGTTTTTCAAGAACTGTTTTATCCAAAATACAGAGGGCACTCTGCCAAAATTTTACATAAATTCCAAATAATTCAAATGTGTCAATTCTATCACTTGATTCAAAAAGGTTTTAACACTGTAAATAGTGCTCACCATCGTAAAAGAAGTAAGAAAAGTTTTGAAAATCCCTTGTAGTGTATTTAATGGGTTATCGATGAAGCGGAGTTGGTAATTCATTAGGTATACTACGGGATCATGTTATGCCTTACAGAGGGGTAGGGTGTGACATGTTTTAGTGGTATCGAGCAATGGTTTTAAAGTGAATTTTGAATGTGAATTTGAAATCTTTTGTCGAACTACAATTGCTCAAATGTTTGATACATATAGTACATTTACATCATAAATATGAACTAATGGAGAGGAATCTCCTTATGTTGGTTGTACAGAATAGAAAATTCTGTGAGAAAAATGGAAGAGAAGAATGAGATAATAGAACAGTCTGTGATGGCAGAAGAACAAGTTGAGGCCCCAGCTCCACAAAATGTCGAAGGCCTGACTGTACCAGTTTTACCGGTACAAATTACTGCACAAATGGCCCAGCAAATGGCCACTTTCTTTCAACAAATGGCTGATAATCAGCCAAGCCCAATCTGCACCCAACCCCACAAGGGCGGTGTGAAATGGAAAAGAGGAGAAACCTATGGGTCAGAGTTTGAACATTAATTTGGGGAAGAGAAAAGAATTTGAGGAACCCGAACTCGAGAAATATGATAGAGGCGGATCATCGGGCGAGAGACCACTAAGATCAAGTCGTCGAACAACTAGAAGTTCCTACCCTTCCCGCCAATGTGAAACTTGTAGAAGATATCATGGAGGTATTTGTCGTAAGGCCTCTGGAGCCTGTTACAATTGTGGAAAACTTGGACACTTTGCTAAAGATTGTGCTAAACCACCTCGATCTGCTCTCCGGAGTTCACAGACCGTCAGTCAGAGTCAAGATAGAAATAGAGTTGGTACTCCTCACCACTATAACACAGTGAATCAACCCGAATATAGTAGCGCACCAGTCGGAGTGTCCACTATGCGCCAAGTAAAAGGAGCAGAAACTTCAGATGTAGCTGCTGGTAAGTTCTTAATTTTAGTTATTATTTGATCCCAGCACTACTTAGTTGTGTGTTAGTGTCAGAACTATATGTTCTGTTGTCATTCCTTTACATGGGAACGAATTTTGATGTATTAGTGACTAGTCCTTTAGGATAATAACTATAATAACAAGTATGATTGACATTACTTTTGGAAGAATTGTTAGCTAAAAGTATTTTCTAACATACCATAAATTATAAAGCTAAATGGCGAGCCTACTTAATGTAAGGCAAGAGGACCTAAAAGTAAGTTATAGTAATAGAATTACTCTAGATGAGGGCAAAGATGTTACTGTTAGTAATTGTCAAAGGAAATTGTAATCAGAATCGGTTTGGGATATTAGTGGATTCGAGAAGGATAAGATGTTAGAAAACCTAGCCCATGAGGTTATAACGTAGTGACTATATAATGTTCTCAATGTTTGTATTGTAAGCTATAGATTATAGTACCGACACAGGATTATTGTGTAGAGCTACGTGCTTCCTCGTGGTACAATAAATTAAGAATATTTGTAAGTAATCTATAAATTGATACAGTTATACCCGAATAGAGTACTATTACTAGAAATAAATGTGAAAATTTTAGTCAGAAATTTAAAACTTCAGAACTAGCCTGTCGAAAGACTACACTTGTAAGGTAGCTGGAGTCAGTAACTCGGTTACAATAATGTGAACTACCAGTACCACAGTAATTGCTATAAGCTTAGAGATATCAGTACAACGTATCATCCTCAGACAGATGGACAATTGAAACAAGTAATTCAGGTAAATTCGGAAACTCATTGAGTTCCTATAAATAATGAAATGAAATGATAAAAATAACCTGTAAAATGTGATAAGCCCTCAAGAATATATCGAGAACTTGTGTCATTGAATCCGAGAGGAGATGGGACAGATACATCCCACTAACAGAATTTGTATACATTAATAAGTGTCAAGCTAGCATACAAGTGGCACCCTATGAAACATTGTAAGGGAACAGATAACTATGGATTTTGTGATGAGATTTCTGAGGACACAGAATAGTCATGATGCATTATAGGTTATAATTGACAGACTAACCAAGTCTGCTCACTTTTTGCCAGTTCGGATGGACTATAGCCTGGAAAGATTGGCCAGATTGTACATATATGAGATTGTAAAACTGCATGGAGTGCCAGTATCAATTGTGTCCGAGGATCCTAGGTTCACTTCTAGATTAGGGTAGTCTTGAGAGCCCTAGGAACTAGATTGAACTTCAGCACAACATTCCACCCACAGACAGATGGCCAGTTTAAGAGGTTTATTCAGATATTGGAGGATATGCTACGGGCTTGTGTGATTGAATTTGAAGGTAGTTGGGATACATACTTGCCTTTGATTGAGTTTGCTTATAACAACAGCTACCAATCAAGCATTGGGATGCCTCCATATGAAGATTTGTATGGTAGGAAGTGCAGAACTCCCTTATGTTAGGATGAAGTAGGTGAAAGGAAGATGATTGGGCCAGAAATTGTTCAGCAGACAGAGGAAAAGATCAGATTGATTAGAGATAGACTCAAGTTGCATCGACCGTCAGAAGTCCTATGTTGGTTTGAAAAGAAGAGATATTGAGTATGCGAGGTGATAAGGTATTCCTCAAAGTTTCTCCATGGAAGAGAATTATGAGATTTGGCGAGAAAGGGGAAGCGAGTCCTCGTTTCATTGGACCATATGAGGTTACGGAAAGAGTGGGTCCTTTGGCATATCGGTTGGCATTACCTCCAGCTAGCAAGGATACAGTGTCTTCCATGTGTCCATGTTAAGGAGGTACAGATCGACCCATCTCATGTACTATCGGTTGAAGAGATTGAAGTAAACCTGACCTCTCATATGAGGAAGAACCCATAAAAATTCGGCTTATGAGGTGAAGCGGTGAGGAACAAACAGATACACTGTTAAAGTCTTTGTGGAACCATCATTCAGGCCAGGAAGCTACTTGGGAACGTGAAGAGGATATGAGGAGACAGCACCCATAGCTGTTCAGAGACTAATGCCAGGTAAAATTTCGAGACAAAATTTATTTTAATGGGGAGAGAATTGTAACACCCCTAAGTTCGGTAGTGCGTTCTGCTGTTCCGGTGACCAGTGTTGTCAGGACAGATAGGATGCCTAGAACTATACATCAATATGAGGGAGGATACATAAAATAATGAAATACAAGAAAAGAAAATACAAGAAAACAAAGGAAAAATAATAGCAAAGAAATGTGATCAAGTTAAGCGAGCCGGGAAACATAGCGATGGGTGACCGCACCGGGAAGTCACGGCGTGGACCGTTGACTAGCCTTGGACTGCGGGGAACCCTGGAAAACATTTTTAGGACTTAAATAGACCCTTATTGAAGAATAAATATCATTAGAAAGATCAAAGAAAAATTAAATAATTAGTACAAAGAAAAGTGAGAAATCAAAAGCAGACAAAACCCTAGATACGAAAAATCGGGAATGCAACCCGAACAGGGGCATTATGGTCATTTGACATCCCGAATTGTCTTTTGACCTAAATGTCCATTAAAAATAAATAATATTACACTTAGAAAATAAAATGAAAAATTAGTTTAGTGATACCTAAAGTAAATAGCCAAAATGGAGTGAAAAATGTGTAAATAAAACATGTAAGCTTATTATATAGTTAAAATTGAGTGAGTGGGCCACTAAAGGAATATAATAAACACATAATGGGGCAGGTGTCACTATATCCAGCAGAATGTTCATCTTCCTCACTCCCTTAACTTAGACGAATTGAAGAAGAAAAATCCTCCATGGCCATTTTTCAATCAAGCTCCATGCACTCCTCCATTTCAACTCCAATCACCTAGGGTTCTTCATTAAAGTTTGTCTACACATCACAAGGAAGAGTTTGATACCAAATTTAAGAAGTTTAAGCAAGGTTTAACAAGCTCCAACCATAAGGTAAGTTAGCATTTTTGAAGATTTCTTTGATAAACTTTGTATACATGTTATGGGTGTTGGTTTTGTGAAGGAAATTTTTAAGTTTGAAGAGTATTGAGATATCCATTTTTGGGAAGCCATGTAATCATGTATTGATGAAGTAATTGTGCATATATTTGATGAGAATTATGTTAGTTATGATGATTTAATAAACCTAGTGAATTACTTCATATTTATATGGTGATTTTTGGCACTTGGATGGGAATTGATGAATTGTAGCACAATTTGGTGTTGAAGAAGATTTTTGGCAGCTTGGGGACACTTGAATAAATGTATGTATTCATGGAAGTGTTGGCAGAATATTGACATAGAAGGATTGATGGATATGTATATGAACTTGTTGTGTAAAGTATATGCAAAAATTTGTAATGGTTAGGTGTGTATGTGATTGTACTTAGAACTTGTAAATTGAGTGTTAATTGGTGTATTGAGGATAATTGTAATCTGCCCAAAATGATGTTAATGTAAAGGGGAATGTGTTTTTGGTAATGTACCAAAACAGATTTGGTAGGGAAGTAAACATATTGCAAGGTAAATGTGTGTAATTGATGTGTGTTAAGCAAAGTAACCACGGGCAGTGTATATTTTAGCCAATAAGTTTAAATGTGTAACCTCAATTGGTATGAGACCAATTGGAGGTGGAACTAGGCACAAAATGTGCCAACTTTCATTGAGAAAACACACCAAAATTCTGCTTGCAAGGTGACCTAAGAAAATGACCAATTCGGATTAGGTGCAATTAGGACCTGAAAAATGACCAATTGGGCAGCAGTGAGTTTTTAGGCCATAACTCACTCAAAACAGGTCCAATTGACCTGAAATTTTAACCATGAATAGTTAATACCCATACCTACAAGTCTTATGAAGACACTAAAGCCCATAAATGACCATAAGCAAGTCAAAAAGCTTGCACAAGTTCGGGTCCAAAAACTGGCCGAACCAAAGTTGACCAAATTGACCTAAAATTGACCTAATTTGATATCAATTGACCAGCAATAGTATAATGACCATAACTTGGTCTACTTAACTCGGATTGACCTAAAATTTTTCCCCGTGTGCAATAAGACATAGATCTACAAGTTTGTAGTTTTGACCGAAACCCGAAAACAGAGGAAACTAGGTCGTCCGGTTAGGTCAAACTAGTATCCCGGAATCCAGCAAATTGCAAGAAAATGCACTAAACAAGTAAATGAGTTTGGTAAAACGTACCAACCCTAAAACCCTATCGAATGTGACATATTAAGGACACCAAAACCTAATTTACCTTAAATGCATCGAGGGTCGGTATATTAGGTAATTGAGCAAATAATAGCCTTCAGTGAATTACTTATCGAACATTATCTTTAGAGACAGTTTAATTTAGTAATGAAACACTTCAAATTGTGTTTGTCAGTTACCAAAGAATCAGGGAAAGGGAAGGAAACACTGAGTCCAGACCAGGAGACAGTCATCAGAGGTTTATGCACAATTAGTTTTTAACTGATTTTGTTTTGAATATTTCATATGATTAAATGACATATTTTTCTTATGTATTATGTTTAACAAGCATTGGATTTAATTCAATGATTATTGAAATTGTTATAGTAGGTATGAATTTAGCTTTGTGAAATGGTATTTCCACAAGTATTAAGCATTGTTATGGATTGAATAAATTACGTTTTAGAAAATTGTGATAGAACATGTTTTGAATTGTGATGGCAATTTTCATGGAAAAATGCAATTGTATGATTTGAATTGTGATGAGCATAAAACTTTATTGGATATTGAAATTGACTTTGAATCGAATTGTATTATGATTTGTGCTCACTAAATGGATTGTGATATTGTTTTATATCTCACTATAGATGTTTGACTAGGTTATTACCCGTCTCTCTCATTTGTTGAGAAGACAATGGAGTTAGTTGTGTTTTGATTACCATGGTACGTGCACAGGCTTAGATTTTCCTCTGATTTGAGGTTAGATATAAGTTTATTTTATCGTTATGGCCCTTGCAGAAGATTCATTATTGTGATGGTACTGTGCACGATGATTCGACCTCCCCGACCATAGGGAGTTAGAATCTGATTCGACCTCCCCGACCATAGGGAGTTAGAATCACATCGAATATGTCCCTTACGTATTAGACATGAATAGATAGTGAGAAAAATAATGATTTTGAGATAAAGAATGATTTTTGAGATAAAGAATGATTTTTGAGATAAAGAATGAGTTTTGAGATACAGTATGATTTTTGAGATACAATATGATTTTTGAAATACATAATGATTTTTGAGATACAGAATGGCTTTTGAATGGTATGGAATTTTGATTTCCATTATGGTTTATGTATAATTGATTTCGTTAGAATTATTTAAATGGTTAGTCATGATTTGATAAATTGAATTTTGTGATCAATGTCATTTATACAAATGATTTACATTATTGGCAATGAATATTTTGAGTTTTGGAATTTGATGAGTATTCAGATTCCCAAATTATTTACTGTAAATTTTGTCAATGTATATTGTACTATGTTTTAAATTATAATTGTGAACCACTGAGTTCACCACTCAGCGATAGCTTTGTATGCTGTCGCAGGTAAGAAGAGCATAGAGCAGTAAGTAAATTTCCATGAAGATATATTCAGATCAGCTCCAGGTATATCATAGGTATACCCATGTACATAGGTTTTGATGTATGCATGTAATAATATGTATGTAAATTATTTGAGCAGTTGTATAGAAACTCTTGTAAAATATTTTGGTATGTAATTAAATGTAAATTATTGTAAATGTAAATTTGAGATTTCATTTACTTGAATAGTTTTGTATTATATTTCTTGTATCTCAGCCTTTGAAAAATCACTGCGGATTTGAGTTGAGAAAAATATTGTGTTGAGAAATATGTTGGAGTTGAGATTTGCAAATACATATTGAAGTGCTTTTACTGAGTTTTCAAGAACTGTTTTATCCAAAATACAGAGGGCACTCTGCCAAAATTTTTACAGAAATTCCAAATAATTCAAATGTGTCAATTCTATCACTTCAGTTCAAAAAGGTTTTAACACCTGTAAATAGTGCTCACCACTATAAAAGAAGTAAGAAAAGTTTTGAAAATCCCTTGTAGTGTATTTAATGGGTTATCAGTAGACGGAGTTGGTAATTCATTAGGTATACTACGGGATCATGTTATGCCTTACAGAGGGGTAGGGTGTGACAATTAATAAAAGGCATTTTCACTTTTCCCTTTACATAAGATATTTATGTGTAATAGAAAAGGTCCATTGATATTTTGTTAGAAATTTCTATTCTTAAGTTGTTAAGAATATGAGTGACAATATTTCATTTATTAAGTTGTTAAGAATAAGGTCCATGTATTATTAAGTTTGTAATAATTTTTGGGTTGTAATTTCATTTATTTAAGTTCTTGTAAATTCGCCTTAGTATGCTAAGGATTACTATGTAATATTGGATTGCAAGAAGTTCAAGGAGGTTAAGAGCATTGGTGGGACCAGTGGGAGGAATTCAAGATCAAGTGTTGATTATGTACTCCTTCAGCAACTCTTGTAAAATGAATGAATGAAACGCACCTAGGAATGCCCTATTTTAATGCTTGGTGGCTCAGAATTGAATCCCTTAGAAAGTCCATGATCATACCATATTTACTGCTTATCCATGAATGCATGAGATGTATGGGAATGTATGCAATTATATGATATATGCATGCTAAATAGATAATGTGCAAAGTGAGACCTTAATAGTAATTAGGATGACCATAAAATCTTCCAAACAAATGATTAAGTTGGAAATGCTATAATTAAAGTAATTATAACATGGGCCCTCCATTGGGGCAATTATTTTAAGAAATTTTAAATAGTTGCATAAGATGCAATTAATTTAAGAGATTTTCTTAAGAATAATTGTTAAGCATGAGATGTTGTAAATATGTAAATGGTTTGGTGGCCAATATTGGATGTACCTGAGGACATTAAAATTATTTGCATAATTACTGGCTCAATGGGATCAACTTAACTAATGCAAGATAAGTCAATAATGAATGTACTTGAGATTTTGAGCATTAGAGGCAAGGTAAAGGATTGAACCTCACTTGAGATGTGATGGGCAAGGAGTTGCTCACTTATAGTTTATTGTAATTCCAATATCGGATGTACTTGAGGATGATCAATAGAATTATAAGAATTCAATCACCCACTAGAAATCCATCCAACTATTATTTTTGTTTTCTACTTTGGAAGTGTAGGATTCGCTAAGTTAGTGGGAGGACCAATTTGATTAAAAGACCATAATCATTTTTGTTAATTACTTGATACATTTACTAATTAATCTGGTTATTTTCTGCAGTTAATTTTCTGATAATAATGAGCACAGAACAACTACCACCATCCAATATCCTTGCAAGCATACTTGATCGCAATAGGTTGACAGGACCTAATCTGTCTGATTGACTAAGAAATTTGAAACTTGTCCTAAACCTTGAACATATAGGATATGTTCTAGATTCAAATGTTCCTGGTCCCTTATCTCCAGAGGCCACTCAGGAGAAACATGATACTTTGGACAAGTGGAAGGAGCATGATATGAGAGCTAAGTGTTACATGCTTGCTTCCATGAGTAATGAGTTACAGAAGCAGCATGAGAACATGTAGAGTGCGAGTGAGATCCTCCTTCACCTACAAGAGGTGTAAGGTGAGCACAGTAGGAATGCTAGGTATGAGATATCTAGGCAGCTGTTCCGCATGAGGATGTTTGAGGGACAGAATGTTGGGGATCATGTCCACAAGATGATTCGACTGATTGAGCAGTTGGAACATCTTGACTTCAACATGGATTTCCAACTACAGACGGATTTGATCCTTCAGTCCCTTCCTGAGTCTTTTGGGAATTTTGTGACAAATTTCCATATGACTAAATAGGAATGCACCTTAGCTGGTTTACTCAACATGCTGGTTATTGCCCAAAAGAATATGCCAGGCAATAAAGGAAAAGAGGTAGCTTTGATTGCATCTTCTTCTACTAGAAAGTCCAATAAGAAGAAGGGCAATAAGAAAAAGAAACCTCAGATTCCTGGTCCTTCCAAGAAAATAGCTAAACAGAAAGGGAAGACTAAAGCTGATGGAGGCAAAGGAAAGTGTTTCCACTGCCAGAAGGATGGGCACTGGAAAAGAAACTGCCCAAAGTATCTTGCTTCTCTGAAGGACAAGAAGGATAAACCTTCGAAGGTATGTCTATATCTTGTTATTTAGATTCTGATGATACTCATAGTTCATCTACAGCTTGGATTTTAGATACTGGTGCCAATTTTCACATTTTTAATGATATGCAAGAACTAGCAAATAGTAGTAGTTTGCGTTCTCAAGATGTTAGAGTCCGGATTGGCAATGGTTCAACTGTTGAAGCTTTTACCATAGGATCTAAATCTTTTTACATGTTTGGACATGTTTTGTGTTTGGATAATATTTTATATGTACCTGATGCTTTTAAGAACATCATTTCTATATCTAGTTTGACTAGAATGGCTATAAATTTCAATTCACAGATGATATTTGCAATATTTATTTTGAAAATAAATATGTTGGTTCGGGTTATATGAATGAAGGTCTTTATTATTTAGATAATAATGACAAACACAAAATGAATGCAAGTGATCTAAATGAATGCAATGCTATGGTGAAAACCAACTCAAGTTCAAAACATAAGGTTATGTCATGCTGCGGAAGATAGGATTGCAAAACTGGAGAAAATGGAGATTCTATCCTCATTGGGCTCTGAGCCTACTCCAACTTATGAATCTTGCCTTTAAGGCAAAATGACTAGATCACCCTTTGTTGGACAAGGGCTAAGGGCTGAAAATATTTTGGAGCTAATACATAGTGATGTATGTGGTCCATTTAAGGAAATGGCTAGAGGCGATTTTCATTACTTTATTAACTTTACTGATGATAAATCAAGATTTGGGTATTTGTATTTGATGAAATACAAACATGAATCTTTTGAAAAGTTCAAAGAATTTTAATCTGAAGTAGAAAATCAAACAGGAAAGAGTATTAAAGCTCTTCGATCAGATCGTGGAGGGGAATATTTGAGTACTTAATTTGATGAAAACTTGAGAGAGCATGGCATTATTTCCCAGCTGACTCCTCCAGGAACGCCACAGCTGAATGGTGTATCGAAAAGGAGAAATCGTACCCTATTGGATATGGTACGTAGTATGATGAGCTATACTGATATGCCAATCTCCTTTTAGGGATTTGGATTAGAATCAGCTTTGTATATTCTGAATAGGATTCCATCAAAATCAGTTTCTTCCACACCTTATGAGATATGGCATGGAAGAAAATCAAGTCTTAAGCATGTTAAGATTTGGGGTTGTCTAGCTTATATCAAAAAGCTGAACACTGATAAATTGGAAACCAGATCAGAAAAGGGTCGATTTGTTAGATATCCAAAAGATAGTTTTGGATATTATTTTTATTTGCCTACATCACAAAAGGTTGTGGTGAGTAGAGATGCCACATTTCTTGAACAATAGTTTGTTCAAGAAGGAGGCAAAGGAAGGCAAATAGAGTTGGAATTAGAGAATTCTGACCAACCAACAGATCAGATGGATATAGATCAATCTAGTTAACCTACACCCGTTGATGAAACATCTACAGTCATTCCTCGTAGAACAACCAGGGTATCTTTCCCACCAATGAGATATGGTTTTCTTCATGAATGTAACACCCCGTTTGCATAGCCTGGTAGATTACACTGTTCCGGTGACCGGTGTCGGTCCGGATAATTAAGGGGATTAGAACCACACTTAAGACAATTAGAGAAGCCATAAACACAAATAATTAGTAATGTTCAATTAGTTAAGTATAAACAAGAAAAACAAAACATAAGAAGTTAAACGAGCCGAGAGTCACAGCGATGGGTGACCTCCTCAGGAATGACTGCGAAATCATTTTAAACTCAAATTTCGAACCGTAAAAAGGGACGCTGCGGTCCTTAGGACCTTTGTGGACACATTAGAAAAGAGAAAATCATGAAAGAGAACTGTTAAGTCAGTCAAATAATTAGGTCAGGGAACCGAAAGAAATATGGAATTATTTGCAAACCAGGATGAACCGGCGAGGGGCAATTTGATCAATTGACCTCAAGAGCTGACTCCTGACCTAACTGTCAAATGAAAACGGAGAAAAGAAAATTTCAGAATCGAGATTAAATTAAAGAACTAATAGAAAAAAATAAATAGAAAAAAGAAAAAAAAAGAAAGAAGTTAGAAAAGTCAAAGGTGATGACATCATGAATGATGTCATAAAAGATTAATTAAATTATTTTATTAATTTGGGAATTTTGGTCTTCAAAAAGGGATAAGATTAAAGGAAACAAAAAAAAAAAAAATTTAAAAACCTCATTTCCTTCTTCCATTGTGCCGCCCCATGTTCTTCCCAAAAACCTCCATGAATTCTCTTCATCTAAGCTTACATCTAAGCTTGAATTCCTTCACCCAATTTACATAACTTCCCTAAAAACTCTACTAAAGTTTGTTATTACTACTTAAGAAGGAGATTACAAGAAGAAAGAAGAGCAAAAGTTAGGGTTTTGAAGATTTAAGAAAGGTTAGTGTGCTAACTTATTATTTTACTTCTTTAAATGCATATGCAATGGTTGAAATGAGCTTAGGATTAAGGAAATGAAATAAAAATATGGGGGAAGGACAAACTGAATTTTTGGCCAGCTTGAAGGGAGTATGAATTGCATGAATTTAAAGGGTTTGAATGAGTATAAAAACCTTAATTAGTTGAATGATGATAGTTTAGAACTTTGAAATTGTTAATGGTAACAAAGTTGTGAGCTTTGGGTTTGAATGCTAGGGTTTGTGAACCAAATTTTGGAGAAATGCATAAATGATATCTTTGACCAATTGTGGACTGAAAAATGGTCAATAATGACCAAAGGAAATGTATGGGAATTGTTAGAATGGAAGACAAATTCGTAGGTCAATTGGCAGCATGACCAAACCTACTTTGAAGGACCAAAACGGGAATTTTACAAGCCCAATTGATATTCCACTAATTGGGGATGAAAATAGACGAAAAGGGGCACAATTTTCGTTAAGGAACCATGCCCAAAAACTGACCAAAACTTAGTGCAACAATTGACCAAAGTGAAATGAGAGCAGGCTGCCACTGCACCAAACTGACCAAATGAACAGTTTGGTCATAATTCGAGCTAGACAGGTCAAATTGACCTGAAATTTTACCAGAAATTAGATAAGATATAGATCTAAAACTTTCATGAAGAACACCACCCCAAATTATGCCATTAACCCATTCAAATTATTGAGCAAAGTTGAGTTACTGTACCTGCGATTCTCCAGAATTCCATTTGAGCAGTAATGTTTGAAGGGCTATAACTTTCTCTAGGAAACTCGGATTTAGGTGATTCTTGAACCGATGGAAGCCTAAGACATAGTAGAACATTTCATATGAAGAAAGTTAGACCAAATTATGAACTTAACTTGATCAAATTACTGAACAAAATTGGACCAAAAATCTGCCAAAACCAAAATCTCAGCATGAACAGTGCACGTGAACAGTAATTGTATTTTGGCTATAACTTGAGTTACAAAACTCCAATTGGGGTGATCCAAAAATGAGAATACACTTAAGACAATAAGGAACATTTTCTATGAAGGGAGTTTTGCCAAATTCCAACAGTAGATTGACCAATGGAACAGTGCAATTTCGGAGCACCAAAACCAAAAATTGGCAATTTTGCCAAAATGACTTAAGCTTTGAGAAAATGACCAAAGTGGTATGTGGGTGAAGTTGGAGTTCACATACCTATTAAGCCTTAGAAAGTCAACTATTTGACTTGAATAGTGTAGTGAATAGTAACTCGAAACACAAAATTTCGAGAACGTCGTATTTAACACGTTAGAGCTAGGTAAATGTGAAGCTAAATTTATTTTGGATTTGTGTTAAGTTCTAGTACTGAAACATTGTAAAATTGTGTGTTTCAGTTGAAAAGAATATCGGGAAGGAACCCGAGGAACCGAGTCAAGGCTAAGGGACAACTCGCTTGAGGTTTGGGCACAACATCACTATGCCTTAAAATGTGTTGATAAAGTGAATGAAATATGTATTTTACATTTGCTTTGAATTATTGAGAATTTATTTGTGACATTAGTTATGATGTTTTGACTTAAATTGTTGGAAGTTATTGTGTATATTTGAAATGACAATGTTTAACAAATTGTTAAGATAAGTTTTGAAACCACAGTATCATGACCATATATTTGAACACCTCACTAACACGATTAGTGGGGGTAATTAGTTTCGAATTTTGATTCCTTCTCTGGAGAAGTGTTGAGGTGTGCCAGTAGAAGAGGATGTGAATGGATATCCATATATTTGAGCTAGCTAGCCTTGTGATGTGATTTCTCTTTAGCCTCTGGCTATTGAGATTCTATTTGTTTCGAATGGCATGATCTAACTGTGGGATTTATGAAACGTGTTTTGATACTTCGAAATGAACTTGGTTTGCACTAAAATCTCATAATTCATGTTTTGTGTTTAATGCTCATGTTTAGTCAAATTTTTGAATAAATGTGATTTTATTTTTGCATAAAGATTATTTTAGTATGTTGTGCACCACTGAGTCCTAGTACTCAGCGATAGCTTTTATTGCTGTCGCAGATACAGAGACGAGAGGAGCAGCAGACTGAGCTGCAAAAGATTGAGGATCATTCAGCCTAAAGTCTTTGGGTATAATTTATACCCTAATTGTAAATATTTCTTTTGATGTATATATTACACATAAATGTATGGACATGTAAAAATGGGTCTTGAGCAGTTGTATAAAATTTGTATAAAGTTATAATATATATATTGTAGTTTGAAATTCTCTTAATGTAAATTTTGTAATGATCTATTTAAATTGTTTTGTTTCTAATGAAATATGAATGGAACTATTTTATTTAATTTGAATGAAATGGATTGTTAGTATTTTGATGATCATTGGATACTGGATTTGAAATTGAAAGTTGATAAATGTGTTGAGAAATTGTTTGAGATTGAGTTTGAAATTGAAGCAGTTGTTGAGAAAATTTTTAGAAGTACTTTTTACAGGTATTTGAAGAACTGTTTTCTCAAAATACAGAGGGAACTCTGTCAAAATTTTTATAAAATTTGCAGAAAAATAAAATGGGCTAAAATTTCCAACTAGCTTCCAACTTAATTACATGTTTAAAATACTTATTAGAAATGCTCACCACTTATTAAAAATAAGAAAATTGTTTTAAAATCCCTTGTAGGGTACTTAATGAGTTATCGGTAGGTGAAGTTTGGTAGTTCATTAGGTATTTTATGGGATCATGTTATACCTTACAGAGGGGTATGGTGTGATATGTTTTAGTGGTATCAGAGCAAGTTTTTGAAATACGTTTTAAATTGTGAAATTGTGTAATTCTTTGTTAAGTACAACTGCTCAATGTCCATAATTGTTACATACAGTGCATTACATCATGAATATGAACTAACGAAGAGAAATCTCCATGTGTTACTTGTTCAAGAGATACCCTACTCCAGACTGTTATGGAAGAAGGGGATCGCTCAGTTGAGCAGTCTGTTGAAGCTGAGGCACAAGGGGAAGCCCCAACTTTACCGAATGTTAGTGGGTCAACAGCACCAACCCCACAAATGCCACAGTTCCCTGCACAGTTTGCACAGCAGATGGCTACGATGTTTCAACAAATGGCTGGGGGTATGCCTGTTCAAGCTCCACCCCAACCACCTGTGGCACAACCACTGCTCCAGCCAGACAATATGATAAATTACTGAAGTTTGGGGCTGTAGAATTTAAGGGTACAGTGGACCTTTAGAGGTAGAGCAATGGCTTGAAAGAATGGACAGAGTATTTAAGAAGTTACATTGCCAAGATGAACTGAAGTTTGAGTACTCTGAGTCGCTACTGCAAGGGGATGCATATGATTGGTGGAAGACCATCCCCCACAGCTTGGCTGAACCACCAGTGCTAACCTGGGATGACTTCATTAGAGAGTTTAGACAGAAATACATCCCAGATGCATATGTTGATCAGAAATTGCAAGAATTTTTGAGCTTAAAACAAGGAAATCGATCAGTGGCAGAGTATGAGAGGGAGTTATCCCGCCTGAGTCACTATGCGGGGAGTCTCCTTACTACCAGCAAGGCAAGGTGCAAGAGATTTGAAACGGGTTTGAAGCCCAGCATAAGGATGCAAGTTGTGGGATTCCGACACAGCAACTTCTCAGAGCTCATGTCTCAAGCACTTGAGTTGGAAAGAATAGAATCAGAAGCAACCCCAGTGAAAGAAAAATCAGAGAAAGCTGAGAAATCAGAGAAAGACAAGGGGGAAAAGTCTGTAGAGCCGAGTTCTGGTGGGACTTCTGGGAAGAAGAAGAAATTTAGCGGACCCAGCAGGGGTCGAGGTGGAAGATTTGGTAGGGGCCGATTCTCTGGACAGAGACCCCCTAGGTCTGGTCAGCAGTCGAGCAGGGGTTCACATTCTGCCCGCCCCTATGAGACTTGTGGTAAGATTCATGGGGGGGAGTGCTACTGGGCCACTGGAGCCTGCTTTAACTGTGGTGGCAAGGGCCATATAGCTAAAGACTGTACTAGTGCTCCGAGATATAGTTCAGCTCCTACTACTGTCGAGGGATCTATTCAGAGTCCTGCTCTAAGAGGTTCACAGTCAGTTGGCAAAGGAAGAGGTAGAGGTAGAGGCACTACTTCAGGCAGTCAGGGCATAGTTGGTCAGTCAGGACAAGGAAGTGCTTCAACCAGAATCTACACAATGAGACAGCGAGAAGAGGCTGAGACTTCTGATGTGGTAGCTGGTATATTCTCTATCTCTGATCAAGAAGTATTTGTGTTGTTTGATTTGGGTTCAACCCGTTCATATGTTAGTACTAGCATAGTTAGTTCACTTGCTATTCCATGTGTGCAAATGGGTTTTGAAGTGCTAGTAACTAGTCCGTTAGGACAAGAGGTTCGGGTCAACAGAATTTATAGAGACTGTCCTTTAGTGATCCAAGGACATGTTTTTCAGTCAGACTTGATTGAAATGCCCTTCAGAGAGTATGATATTATCTTGGGCATGGATTGGTTAGCCAGGCATCATGCTATGATTGACTGTAGACTGAAGACAGTCACTTTTGGTCTCTCTTTGTACGGTGATGTGGTAATACATGGGGAGAGGTATTTACTACCATCAAACATCATTTCGGCTACACTAGCCAGAAGAATGATCAGAAAGGGGTGTGAAGCATACTTGGCACATGTGATAGACACCCAAGTGGGGAGTCCAGCACTAAGGGACATCCCTATTGTATGTGATTTTCCGGATGTGTTTCCTGATGAATTGCCAGGATTACCTCCAGAAAGAGAGGTGTAGTTTGAGATTGATGTTATGCCTGGTGTGGACCCAATCTCCATAACGCCATATAGAATGGCACCTGCAGAATTGAAAGAGTTAAAAGTACAGTTGCAGGAGTTGCTTGACAAGGGCTTTATCCGCCCTAATGTGACACCCCTTACCCGTCTACAGTATATCTGAGTAAGTTATGTCACACGGTGTACCGGAACACTCTATTTTATCTTAATTAATTTTTATCATAGTTTTGAATATAACTTGTGAAATATAATTCATTTAAGTCATTTATTGAAATTATAATTTATTTGAGGTTTTGAAAATTTTTTAGAAAATTCGGCAGAGTACCGGTTAAAAATGGAGAAAACAGTTCTTCGGAACCTGTGAAAATCACTTCCAAAATCATTTCCAAACAATCCCAACTCCATTTTATCAACAAAGTCTCAATATGATTTTCAACAACCTTTTCATTACTCAAACATTCATTCCTCATGATACTCATATACAAGCAATAAATAAATACTCAAATTTTCATTCAAAACCAAAATTTTCATTATTTACATGAACATCAAAATACATTACATATGTTCAATTACATATAAAAAAATAAAGATTAGTTACAAAATACCAAAATGAAACCTAGTGTCCTACCAATGCACTGTGGATAGTGAGGTGACACGGACACTATGCAGAGCTGCAGGATGGACTCACCCAGCCTGTGGTCTACTGGGCTCTCGATCAGTATCTCCAGAACCTACGCGTGGCAAAAGCAACGCGCTAAGCAATAATGCTTAGTGGTGCAATAATAAAATAGAAAGAAATAACAGAAATAAATATGCATTGAATGTATATGTCTTATTTGTTTTGTTTTTGTATATCCATTTATTTCGCTAACTTTGTTCACTTTCATTCATTTGGTTGCCCAAGTAACCTATACTGGATGACTAGACTGGATAAACGGGTAAACTGGCACTGGGTATCTAGTACCTCGGGCCGTCACACCATCGGTCACATATGCATCTCCCGATGTGCAACAGAACAACTAATAAGCTGTAATAACATCAGGCACAAGGCCAACTCTCAACACAAGGTCAGAATGGCTAAAAGCCATGAAATCACAGAATGGCATAACGCCATGTGCGATCGCTAATCGAACCCTATTGGCATGCCAAACTATCCAAACCAATCTTGTTAGGTATACTAGGGCATTTGATACTTTTGAATTCTTCAATTTTTGAATTTCATGTTTTGGTGTCACTATTCACTTCATTAGTCAACAAAAATGTTGACTTTTGGATAGAAAATAGGTGCATTGGTTTTAACACTCCCAATGTACCACATTTTGCATTTAAAACTTGTTGGAATTAATCACCAATACCATTTCTAAGCTTAGCACTAAGGGGGCAGAATTTTCAGTTTTTGTACCCCAACTTTACTGTTGCATTAGTGACTGTTACAGTGGAAATTTGAGGAAATGGTAAACATGAAAGTTGTTTCTTATTTTGTCTAGTTGAATTTCATTTTTTGAATCACTCCATTTGGAGTTTTGTAGCTCCAGATATGGTCCAAAAACCACAGCTGGCCGGATTGCAAAACTGCAATTTGGGGTAGGTTTCTTCATCAAAGTTGTTTGTCTATATCTTATATTGTTGTTGTAAAAATTTCAGGTCAATGGGACCATTCTACAGTGAGTTATGGCCAAATGAACAGTTACTATTCATTTGGTCATTCTGCAGAATTTGATTGCAGGGTATCCGGATTAGGGCCAATTTTTGGTCTACTTGCTTTGGTCTTTTGGGCATGGTTTCTTCAGAAAAATTGTGCCATTATATGTCTAGTTTCATGTCCAATTGGTCAAACACCAATTGAACCTACACAGCCAAAGATATGGCAGTCCAAACAGGCTGGACTCACAGCCTCCCTGCTGCTGTCACTAGGCAGCCTACCAACTTAGTGTGTAACACTCTAATGCAGTTCAAATTATGGTCAACTTACCTCAAATGGTCACTAATTGACCATTGGAATGTTCACTCATCATTTCATAAGCCAAATCCAAATTTCACTCCCAAAACCCTAATTCCTATTATGATTCACACCACACACCTTAGTTAACACTTTCATTCCTTATATATATATATATATATATATATATATATATATATATATATATATACACACTTTAAACACCCTCTCTAATCCACTCTAAGCCCATCTAAACCATCAAAGTCAGAACCCTCACTAGGCAGCCGAATTCCATGGTATACATACACATGAGTTTTAGTCCATTTAATTCACAATTTCATATTAATTTCAAGTCCCTAACATGGAATAAAAGAAATATATGCATAAATAAGCACTAACCTCTTGTAGGGCAGAATTTTCCAAGCTTAAACTTCACTTTCTTTCCTTTTCTAGGCTGCCTAAGGGTTATTCAAGGTGCAAGGATGATTTTTAATGAAAGGAGTAGGAGGATTTATGGTGAAACAAAGAGAGAAATGAAGCTTGTTGAAGTGTTAATGGAGGTTTGGTCAAGGGCATGGATTTCGGCTGGTTTGGGGAAGAAGAAGGCAGCTGGTATTTTTAATTCCTTTGGTCTCATTTGTCTCTTTTTATTAGTTAATTAGGTGGTTGTTTAATTGTGATTGGTGGAAGCTTTTAAATGACATCATAATGATGTCATTATTTGCATTATATTGTATTTTCTTTTCCTTTCTTTTCTACTAACTTCAAATTAATTTGTCATCAACATTAATTTATATGTTACGTCATAATAATTATTTACTTAACTGGACAAGTCGGCCAAAAATCGTCTTTGAAGGCGAAATGACCAAAATGCCCTCCGTTTGGCTTAACGGGTCAAAATTGTCTGTACCGATTGAAAAATTTTTCTAAATATTTTCTTGGCATTCTAATGCCATAGGAACCTCAATGACCCTTCTCTGGAGTCTCAAAAATTATTTTATGAATTTTTCCCCGGGTCTAGGGCTCCTAGTTGCGAGAACCGCAACTTCCCTCTGGGTTACCCATCGCTTGGGCACCGGCTCGTTTAACTTGGTTGTATTTAATTTTTAAAAGTTTTACTAAATTTTTCTTATTAATATTTAAGTTAATTATGGTTCCTCACTTTAGTTTAAATATTTTTCCGAATGTTCTAGCTGTCCGGACCGACACTGGTCACCGGAACAGTAGAATGTACGGAGTTGCTACCGGGAGGGTGTTACAACTCTTCCCCTCTAATTTAAATTTCGTCCTCGAAATTTACCTGATGCAAACAGTTGAGGGAACTGTTGCCTCATCGTCTCTTCACTTTCCCAAGTTGCCTCCTCGGTGTTGTGGTGCCTCCAAAGCACTTTCAGCAGTGGAATCTGCTTGTTCCTCAATTCTTTTACTTCCCGAGCTAGGATCCGTAGAGGTTCTTCTTCATATGTCAAATCCGGTTGTATTTCAATTTCTTCCCTGGAGATGACATATGAAGGATCTGAGCGGTATCTTCTTAGCATAGACACGTGGAACACATTGTGGATTTTGTCCAGCTCTGGTGGTAAAGCTAGCCTATAGGCCACTGGACCCACACGTTCAATGACTTCATATGGGCCAATGAATCTAGGGCTCAACTTACCTTTTCTTCCAAACCTCAGTACTTTCTTCCACGGTGACACCTTGAGGAATACTTTGTCGCCAACCGCATATTCTATTTCTTTTCTCTTCAGGTCGGCATAAGATTTCTCTGCATGCGAGGCAACCTTCAGATTGGCTTTGATTAGTTTTACTTTCTCCTCACTGCTTTCACTGTGTTTGGCCCTACTAGTTTGTCTTCGCCCAATTCAGTCCAGCACACTAGAGTTCTACATTTCCTCCCATACAGTGCTTCATACAGGGCCATTTGGATACTAGCTTGGTAGCTATTGTTGTATGCAAATTCTACCAGTGGGAGGTATCTATCCCAACTTCCCTCAAACTCAATGACACAACTCCTCAGCATATCCTCAAGGACCTAACACATATTTCATGTTATTGTTATCATTTTAGTTCAATAGTTGTATTAATTCAATTGGTTTAATTGTTTACCTGGATTACTCTTTCGGATTACCCATTCGTCTGAGGATGGAATGCTGTGCTGAAGTGGAGTTGTGTACCCAAGGACTCATGCAACTTCTTCCAAAATCTCGATGTAAACCTTGGGTCTCGATCAGATATGATGAAAAGTGGAATTCCATGCAATCTAACTATCTCACTGATATACAATTCTGCTAACTTCTCCAGTGAGTAGTCAGTCCTAACTGGCAGAAAGTGTGCTGACTTTGTCAATCTATCCACTATCACCCATACTGCATCATGTCTCTTCTGGGTGAGAGGTAGACCACTTACAAAATCCATGGTGACCCGATCCCATTTCCATTCAGGTATGCGATAGGTCAGAATAAACCTGATGGAACTTGATGTTCTGCCTTGACTTGCTGACATGTCAAGCATTTAGTCACATAGTCGGCTATGTCCTTCTTCATACCAGGCCACCAATACTGAAGCTTCAGATCATGATACATCTTTGTACTTCCTGGGTGCATAGCATATACACTGGTGTGTGCCTCTTTTAGAATATTGGCCTTCAATTCCCCATCATCTGGTACACATACTCTTCCTTTGTAGTACAGACACCCATCTGCTTTCACCTCATAGTCAGTTGCTTTTCCTTCTTAGATTTTGCTCATAATAGCCATTAACTTTTCATCTGCCTTTTACCCATCTAAAATCTGCTGTAGCAGGTTTGGCCTCACTTGCAACTCAGCCAAAATAGCTCCATCTCAAACCAAAGATAGACGGGCATTCAATGATCTCAAAGCTGTGATGGATTTTCTGCTCAAAGCATCAGCAACTACATTTGCCTTCCCAGGATGATAGTCAATGACACAATCATAGTCCTTCAGGAACTCAATCCATCGCCTCTGTCTAAGGTTGAGCTCCTTCTGAGTTGGCAAATATTTCAGACTTTTGTGGTCTGTGTAAATGTAGCACTTTTCACCATACAAGTAATGCCTCCATATCTTCAGTGCGAAGATAATTGCTGCAAGCTCTAGATCATGGGTAGGGTAATTCTGTTCATGTGGCCTTAGCTGTCTGGAAGCATAAGCGACCACTTTTCCCTCTTGCATCAATACACACCCTAACCCATTATGAGAGGCATCACTGTAGACCACAAAGTCCTTTCCTGACACTCATGTGCACACCGGTGCCTCTGTCAACATAGCCTTCAACTTCTCAAAACTGGTCTGACACTTGTTATTCCAGTCAAATCTGACATTCTTATGTAACAACTTGGTCATTAGAGCAGCTATTAAGGAAAATCCCTTCACAAATCTCCTGTAATACCCAGCTAGCCCCAAGAAGCTTCTGACCTCAGTTGTATTTCTGGGAGGCTTCCATTCCATCACTGCGTCTATTTTCTTAGGATCCACCCTAATCCCATCAGCTGACACTATGTGCCCAAGGAATGCAATCTCATTCAACCAAAAGTCACACTTGGACAACTTAGCATACAGCTTCTTTTCTCTCAGGGTTTGCAGAACAATCCTCAAATGCTCATCATATTCTTCCCTGGTCTTGAAATACACCAAAATATCATGAATAAAGACCACTACGAACCGATCTAAGTGTGGATGGAAGATATGATTCATAAGGTCCATGAATGCCACTAGTGCATTCGTTAGGCCAAAGGGCATCACTAGGAACTCATAATGCCCATATCGGGTCCTGAATGCAGTCTTTGGCACATCTGCATCCTTCACCCTCAACTGATGATACCCTGATCTGAGATCAATTTTGGAAAATACTCCTGCTCCCTTCAATTGATCAAACAAATCATCAATTCTAGGCAACGGATATTTGTTCTTCACAGTCACTTTATTCAACTGCCGGTAATCGATGCATAGCCTCAAAGTCCCATCCTTTTTCTTTACAAACAGTACTGGAGCTCCCCACGGTGACACACTGGGGCGTATGAACCCCTTATCAAGCAACTCTTGCAACTGAGTTTTCAACTCCCTCAATTCCGTGGGTGCCATCCTATATGGAGCAATGGAAATGGGTGCTGTACCCGGCAGTGTCTCAATAGCAAATTCAACTTCCCTTTCTAGAGGTAAACCGGGCAATTCTTCAGGAAATACCTCTGGGAAGTCTCTTACTATGGGTATATCACTCAGGTTTGGCTTAGCCTACCTAGTATCCACCACATGTGCTAGGTAGGCTTCACAGCCTTTTCTCATCATTCTTCTTGCAACTGTGGCTGAGATAACATTGGACAGGAAATCTGTCCTTTCACCCACAATAGTGATCTCATTACCTTCAGAAGTTTTCAAAGAAATTCTCTTCAATTTGCAATCAACTATTGCCTGATGACGTGACAACCAGTCCATTCCCAAAATCAAGTCAAACTCATGGAAGGGCAACTCAATTAGGTCTGCCAAGAATTCATACCCCTGAATCCTTAACGGGCAACCCTTGTATACTTTGTTCACCACTACACTGTGGCCCAATGGATTAGTGACCAGAATGTCTTGGTCACTCTCCCCTACTAGTATCCCCCTTTCTATGGGTAAGTTGATGCAGATGTATGAATGAGTGGATCCTGGATCCACCAATGCATGCACAGGTGTATTGTAGAGGAAGAACGTACCCCTGATGACGTCCGGGGCATCTTGCTCCTCCTGAGCTCTAATGGCATAGGCTCTGGCAGGTGGTCTGTTATCAGGCCTCTCTGCTGGCTCAGATGCAGGCCTCTGTGATGGTCCCACTGCGTCAGATTTGCCAGATTTCCTACCCCTTTGTGGTGCAGGGCAGGTCTGTCTGCTTATGTTGGAGCAGCTGTAGTAGTTCTGCATGGACAGTTCTTCAACTGATGCTCTATTGACCCACACCTTAAGCAGGCACCAGTCACTCTCCAACACTCCCCCTTATGCCATTTCAAACAGTGTGGACATGCAGAAGATGCTGGGGTTGGTCCCCTGAACCCCATCCCTGGAGAGCTGCCCACTGATGGTGTGGACTGACCTCTCCTAGGGGTAAACTGTGGCCTGGGCCCCTGAGACTGACCCTGACCTTGTGGTCCACCTGCAATGATACCACTAAATGTGACACCCCTTACCCGTCTACAGTATATCCGAGTAAGTTATGTCACACGGTGTACCGGAACACTCTATTTTATCTTAATTAATTTTTATCATAGTTTTGAATATAACTTGTGAAATATAATTCATTTAAGTCATTTATTGAAATTATAATTTATTTGAGGTTTCGAAAATTTTTTAGAAAATCCGGCAGAGTACCGGCTAAAAATGGAGAAAACAGTTCTTCAGAACCTGTGAAAAACACTTCCAAAATCATTTCCAAACAATCCCAACTCCATTTTATCAACAAAGTCTCAATATGATTTTCAACAACCTTTTCATTACTCAAACATTCATTCCTCATGATACTCATATACAAGCAATAAATGAATACTCAAATTTACATTCAAAACCAAAATTTTCATTATTTACATGAACATCAAAATACATTACATAAGTTCAATTACATATAAAAAAATAAAGATTAGTTACAAAATACCAAAATGAAACCTAGTGTCCTACCAATGCACTGTGGATGGTGAGGTGACACGGACACTATGCAGAGCTGCAGGATGGACTCACCCAGCCTGTGGTCTACTGGGCTCTCGATCAGTATCTCCAGAACCTACGCGTGGCAAAAGCAACGCGCTAAGCAATAATGCTTAGTGGTGCAATAATAAAATAAAAAGAAATAACAGAAATAAATATGCATTGAATGTATATGTCTTATTTGTTTTGTTTTTGTATATCCATTTATTTCGTTAACTTTGTTCACTTTCATTCATTTGGTTGCCCAAGTAACCTATACTGGATGACTGGACTGGATAAACGGGTAAACTGGCACTGGGTATCTAGTATCTCGGGCCGTCACACCATCAGTCACATATGCATCTCCCGGTGTGCAACAGAACAACTAATAAGCTGTAATAACATCAGGCACAAGGCCAACTCTCAACACAAGGTCAGAATGGCTAAAAGCCATGAAATCACAGAATGGCATAACGCCATGTGCAGTACTGCTAACTGAACCCTATTGGCATGCCAAACTATCCAAACCAATCTTGTTAGGTATACTAGGGCATTTGATACTTTTGAATTCTTCAATTTTTGAATTTCATGTTTTGGTGTCACTATTCACTTCATTAGTCAACAAAAATGTTGACTTTTGGATAGAAAATAGGTGCATTGGTTTTAACACTCCCAATGTACCACATTTTGCATTTAAAACTTGTTGGAATTAATCACCAATACCATTTCTAAGCTTAGCACTAAGGGGGCAGAATTTTCAGTTTTTGTACCCCAACTTTACTGTTGCATTAGTGACTGTTACAGTGGAAATTTGAGGAAATGGTAAACATGAAAGTTGTTCCTTATTTTGTCTAGTTGAATTTCTTTTTTTGAATCACTCCATTTGGAGTTTTGTAGCTCCAGATATGGTCCAAAAACCACAGCTGGCCGGATTGCAAAACTGCAAAATTGACCATATCTATAGTGCAGTGAACAGTGACTGCCACTGCCTTGTTGGATAGGTTCTGGTCATAATTTGGGGTAGGTTTCTTCATGAAAGTTGTTTGTCTATATCTTATATTGTTGTTGTAAAAATTTCAGGTCAATGGGACCATTCTACACTGAGTTATGGCCAAATGAACAGTTACTGTTCATTTGGTCATTCTACAGAATTTGATTGCAGGTATCCGGATTGGGGCTAATTTTTGGTCTACTTGCTTTGGTCTTTTGGGCATGGTTTCTTCAGAAAAATTGTGCCATTATATGTCTAGTTTCATGTCTAATTGGCCAAACACCAATTGAACCTACATAGCCAAAGATATGGCAGTCCAAACAGGCTGGACTCACAGCCTCCCTACTGCTGTCACTAGATAGCCTACCAACTCAGTGTGTAACACTCTAATGCACTTCAAATTATGGTCAACTTACCTCAAATGGTCACTAATTGAACATTGGAATGTTCACTCATCATTTCATAAGCCAAATCCAAATTTCACTCCCAAAACCCTAATTCCCATTATGATTCACACCACACACCTTAGTTAACACTTTCATTCCTTATATATATATATATATATATATATATATATATATACACTTTAAACACCCTCTCTAATCCACTCTAAGCCCATCTAAACCATCAATGTCAGAACCTTCACTAGGCAGCCGAATTCCATGGTATACATACACATGAGTTTTAGTCCATTTAATTCACAATTTCATATTAATTTCAAGTCCCTAACATGGAATAAAAGAAATAAATGCATAAATAAGCACTAACCTCTTGTAGGGCAGAATTTTCCAAGCTTAAACTTCACTTTCTTTCCTTTTCTAGGCTGCCTAAGGGTTATTCAAGGTGCAAGGATGATTTTTAATGAAAGGAGTAGGAGGATTTATGGTGAAACAAAGAGAGAAATGAAGCTTGTTGAAGTGTTAATGGAGGTTTGGTCAAGGGCATGGATTTCGGCTGGTTTGGGGAAGAAGAAGGCAGCTGGTATTTTTAATTCCTTTGGTCTCATTTGTCTCTTTTTATTAGTTAATTAGGTGGTTGTTTAATTGTGATTGGTGGAAGCTTTTAAATGACATCATAATGATGTCATTATTTGCATTATATTGTATTTTCTTTTCCTTTCTTTTCTACTAACTTCAAATTAATTTTTCATCAACATTAATTTATATTTTACGTCATAATAATTATTTACTTAACTGGACAAGTCGGCCAAAAATCGTCTCTGAAGGCGAAATGACCAAAATGCCCTCCATTTGGCTTAACGGGTCAAAATTGTCTGTACCGATTGAAAATTTTTTCTAAATATTTTCTTGGCATTCTAATGCCATAGGAACCTCAATGACCCTTCTCTGGAGTCTCAAAAATTATTTTATGAATTTTTCCCCGGGTCTAGAGCTCCTAGTTGCGAGAACCGCAACTTCCCTCTGGGTTACCCATCGCTTGGGCACCAGCTCGTTTAATTTGGTTGTATTTAATTTCTAAAATTTTTACTAAATTTTTCTTATTAATATTTGAGTTAATTATGGTTCCTCACTTTAGTTTAAATATTTTTCCGAACGTTCTAGCTGTCCGGACTGACACCGGTCACCGGAACAGTAGAATGTACGGAGTTGCTATCGGGAGGGTGTTACACCTAGTGTGTCACCTTGGGGAGCGCTAGTGTTGTTTGTAGAGAAGAAGGATGGCACTCTTCGGTTATGCATTGACTATCGGTAGTTGATGACTTGTTTGATCACTTAAGGGGTGCAGCGATGTTCTCCAAAATTGACCTGAGATCAGGTTATTATCAACTGAAAGTACAAGAGCAGAGTATTCCTAAAACTGCCTTCAGAACCCGATATGGCCATTATGAATTCCTAGTCATGCCATTCGGGTTAACTAATACTCCGGCTGCTTTTATAGATCTAATGAACACTATCTTCAGACCATACCTCGACCAGTTTCTTGTAATATTCATAGATGATATATTGGTCTATTCAAGGAATGCAGAAGAGCATGATAGACATCTGCGGATTGTACTGCAGACTTTGAGGGAGAAACAGCTATATGGTAAATTGTCGAAGTGTGAATTTTAGCTGAAGGAGATATCCTTTTTGGGGCATGTAGTATCAGAAGAGGGCATTAAGGTAGATCCAAGTAAGATTGAAGCTGTCCTTAATTGGAGGCCACCCAGAAATATCACAGAGATTCGCAGTTTTCTGGGTTTAGCTGAATACTACCGTAGATTTGTGAAGGGATTCTCCATGTTGGCATCTCCATTGACCAAGCTGCTTAGAAAAGATGTAAAATTTCAGTGGACGGATAAATGCCAACAAAGTTTTGATGAATTGAAGAGATGTTTGACAGAGGCTCCAGTCCTGACTTTACCTATTCCAGGTAAAGAATATACAGTATATAGTGATGCTTCTCACAATGGGTTAGGTTGTGTATTGATGCAAGATCGAAATGTCATTGCCTATGCATCACGCCGGCTAAAATCGCATGAGAGGAACTATCCAACACATGATTTGGAGCTTGCAGCTATTGTGTTTGCTCTTAAGATCTGGAGACACTATTTGTATGGGGAAAAGTGTTACATCTATACAGATCATAAGAGTTTGAAGTATTTGGGCACCCAGAAAGAGTTGAATTTGAGACAGAGGAGATGGTTAGAGTTGATAAAAGACTATGATTGTCTGATAGACTATCAGCCAGGGAAAGCTAATGTTGTGTCTGATGCCTTAAGTCGCAAGACTATGGCAAGTCTACGGGTTACTTCTTTGTCTTTGGTACATGAGTTGAGATCATTGCATGCCAGCTTAGAGATTAATGATGATGGGCAGACAGCAGTTGCGTGGCATGTACAGCCAATGTTGATTGATCAGATTTTAATGACTGCTCAGAATGATCAGAAGTATCAGAAGTTGTTGGAAGAAGTCCGGCAGGGCAAGAAATCAGAGTTCTCAATCAGAGATGATGGTTTACTGCTACACCAGGGCAGAATGTGTGTTCCTAATAATGTTGATTTGAGGCAGATCATTTTGAAGGAAGCACATGAGTCTCCTTTTGCCATACACCCTGGTGGCACAAAAATGTATAGAGGGCTAAAGGAGCATTACTGGTGGATGGGTATGAAAAGAGATGTGGCAGAGTTTATTTCTAAATGCCTAACTTGTCAGCAAGTAAAGGCAGAGCATCAAGTACCCGCTGGGTTGTTACATCCACTACCAGTACCAGAGTGGAAATGGGAGAGAATAACGATGGATTTCATGATGGGACTTCCGAGGACACAAAAGAGTCATGATGCAGTTTGGGTCATTGTTGACAGACTAACCAAGTCTGCTCATTTTCTGCCAGTCCGAATGGACTATAGTTTGGACAGATTGGCCAGGTTATACATCGATGAGATTGTGAGACTTCATGGAGTGCCAGTATCCATTGTATCAGACAGAGATCCTAGGTTCACTTCTAGATTCTGGAGTAGTCTTCAGAGAGCCCTAGGAACTAGATTGAACTTCAGCACTGCATTCCACCCACAGACAGATGGCCAGTCTGAGAGGGTAATTCAGATCTTGGAGGACATGTTACGGGCTTGTGTGATTGAGTTTGAGGGTAGTTGGGATACACACTTGCCTTTGATTGAGTTTGCTTACAATAACAGCTATCAATCTAGTATTGGGATGCCTCCATATGAAGCTTTGTATGGCAGAAAATGTAGAACCCTATTGTGTTGGGATGACGTGAGTGAAAGAAAGATGATTGGACCCGAAATAGTTCAACAGACTGAAGAGAAAATCCGGGTGATCAGGGGTTGACTTAAAACTGCATTAGACCATCAGAAGTCCTACATTGATCTGAAAATAAGGGATATTGAGTATGCAGTGGGTGAGAAAGTTTTCCTCAAGGTTTCTCCTTGGAAGAGAATTATGAGATTCGACAGAAAGGGGAAACTGAGTCCTCGTTTCATTGGGCCATATGAGGTTCTGGAAAGAGTGGGTCCTTTGGCATATCGGTTGGCACTACCTCCAGAGTTGGAGAAGATACATAATGTCTTCCATGTATCCATGTTGAGGAGGTATCGATCAGACCCATCTCATGTACTACCAGTAGAAGAAATTGAAGTAAATCCAGACCTCACATATGAAGAAGAACCCATAAAGATTCTGGCTTATGAGGTGAAGCAGCTACGGAACAAGCAGATACCATTGGTAAAAGTGCTATGGAACCATCATTCGGGCCAGGAGGCTACTTGGGAACGAGAGGAGGACATGAGGAGACAGTACCCACAGCTGTTCAGAGATTGATACTAGGTAAAATTTGGAGATGAAATTTATTTTAAGGGGGGGGGGGGGGAGAATTGTAACACCCCGTTTGCATAGCCTGGTAGATTTCACTGTTCTGGTGACCGGTGTCGGTCCGGATAATTAAGGGGATTAAAACCACACTTAAGACAATTAGAGAAGCCATAAACACAAATAATTAGTAATGTTCAATTAGTTAAATATAAACAAGAAAAACAAAACATAAGAAGTTAAACGAGCCGAGAGTCACAGCGATGGGTGACCTCCTCGGGAATGACTGCGAAGTCGTTTTAAACTCAAATTTCGAACCGTAAAAAGTGACGCTGCAGTCCTTAGGACCTTTATGGACACAGTAGAAAAGAGAAAATCATGAAAAAGAACTGTTAAGTTAGTCAAATAATTAGGTCAGAGAACCGAAAGAAATATGAAATTATTTGCAAACCGGGATGAACCGGCGAGGGGCAATTTGGTCAATTGACCCCGAGAGCTGACTCCTGACCTAACTGTCAAATAAAAACAGAGAAAAGAAAATTTCGGAATCGAGTTTAAATTAAAGAACTAATAGAAAAAAATAAATAGAAAAAAGAAAAAAAAAAGAAAGAAGTTAGAAAAGTCAAAGGTGATGAAATCATGAATGATGTCATAAAAGATTAATTAAATTATTTTATTAATTTGGGAATTTTGGTCTTCAAAAAGGGATAAGATTAAAGGAAACAAAAAAAAAAATTTAAAAACCTCATTTCCTTCTTCCTTTGTGCCGCCCCATGTTCTTCCCAAAAACCTCCATGAATTCTCTTCATCTAAGCTTACATCAAAGCTTGAATTCCTTCACCTAATTTACATAACTTCCCTAAAAACTCTACTAAAGTTTGTTATTACTACTTAAGAAGGAGATTACAAGAATAAAGAAGAGCAAAAGTTAGGGTTTTGAAGATTTAAGAAAGGTTAGTGTGCTAACTTATTATTTTACTTCTTTAAATGCATATGCAATGGTTGAAATGAGCTTAGGATTAAGGAAATGAAATAAAAATATGGGGGAAGGACAAACTGAATTTTTGGCCAGCTTGAAGGGAGTATAAATTGCATGAATTTAAAGGGTTTGAATGAGTATAAAAACCTTAATTAGTTGAATGATGATAGTTTAGAACTTTGAAATTGTTAATGGTAACAAAGTTGTGAGTTTAGGGTTTGAATGTTAGGGTTTGTGAATCAAATTTTGGAGAAATACATAAATGATATCTTTAACCAATTGTGGACTGAAAAATGGTCAATAATGACCAAAGGAAATGTATGGGAATTATTAGAATGGAAGACAAATTCGTAGGTCCAGCAGCATGACCAAACCTACTTTGAAGGACCAAAATGGGAATTTTACAAGCCCAATTGATATGCCACCAATTGGGGATGAAAATAGAAAAAAAGGGGCACAATTTACATTAAGGAACCATGCCCAAAAACTGACCAAAACTTAGTGCAACAATTGACCAAAGTGAAATGAGAGCAGTCACATCAAGATAAACCGACCAAATGAATAGTAACTGTTCATTTGGTCATAATTCGAGGTAGACAGGTCAAATTGATCTGAAATTTTACCAGCAATTAGATAAGATATAGATATAAAACTTTCATGAAGAACACCACCCCAAAGTATGCCATTAACCCATTCAAATTATTGAGCAAAGTTGAGTTACTGTACCAGCGATTCTGTAGAATTCCATTTGAGCAGTAATGTTTGAAGGGCTATAACTTTCTCTAGGAAACTCAGATTTAGGTGATTCTTAAACCGATGGAAACCTAAGACATAATAAAACATTTCATATGAAGAAAGTTAGACCAAATTATGAACTTAACTTGATCAAATTATTGAAAAAAATTGGACCAAAAATCTGCCAAAACCAAAATCTCAGCATGAACAGTGTACGTGAACAGTAATTGTATTTTGGCTATAACTTGAGCTACAAAACTCCGATTCGGGTGATCAAAAAATGAAAATACACTTAAGACAATAAGGAACATTTTCTATGAAGGAAGTTTTGCTAAATTCCTACAGTAGATTGACCAATGGAACAGTGCAATTTCAAAGCACCAAAACCAAAAATTGGCAATTTTGCCAAAATGACTTAAGCTTTGAGAAAATGACCAAAACCAACAAGTTTAATGACCAAAATGTGGTATGTGGGTGAAGTTGGAGTTCCCATACCTATTAAGCCTTAGAAAGTCAACTATTTGACTTTGAATAGTATAGTGAATAGTAACCCGAAACACAAAATTTCGAGAACGTCGAATTTAACACGTTAGAGCTAGGTAAATGTGAAGCTAAATTTATTTTGGATTTGTGTTAAGTTCTAGTACTGAAACATTGTAAAATTGTGTGTTTCAGTTGAAAAGAATATCGGGAAGGAACCCGAGGAACCGAGTCGAGGCTAAGGGACGACTCGCTTGAGGTTTGTGCACAACATCACTATGCTTTAAAATGTGTTGATAAAGTGAATGAAATATGTATTTTACATTTGCTTTGAATTATTGGGAATTTATTTGTGACATTAGTTATGATGTTTTGACTTAAATTGTTGGAAGTTATTGTGTATATTTGAAATGACAATGTTTTACAAATTGTTAAGATAAGTTTTGAAACCACAGTATCATGACCATATATTTGAACACCTCACTAACACGATTAGTGGGGGTAATTACTTTCGAATTTTGATTCCTTCTCTGGAGAAGTGTTGAGGTGTGCCAGTAGAAGAGGATGTGAATGGATATCCATATATTTGAGCTAGCTAGCCTTGTGATGTGATTTCTCTTTAGCCTCTGGCTATTGAGATTCTATTTGTTTCGAATGGCATGATCTAACTGTGGGATTTATGAAACGTGTTTTGATACTTCGAAATGAACTTGGTTTGCATTAAAATCTCATAATTCATGTTTTGTGTTTAATGCTCATGTTTAGTCAAATTTTTGAATAAATGTGATTTTATTTTTGCATAAAGATTATTTTAGTATGTTGTGCACCACTGAGTCCTAGTACTCAGCGATAGCTTTTATTGCTGTCGTAGATATAGAGACGAGAGGAGCTGCAGACTAAGCTGCTAAAGATTGAGGATTATTCAGCCTAAAGTCTTCGGGGATAATTTATACCCTAATTGTAAATATTTCTTTTGATGTATATATTGCACATAAATGTATAGACATGTAAAAATGGGTCTTCAGCAGTTGTATAAATTTTGTATAAAGTTGTAATATATATATTGTAGTTTGAAATTCTCTTAATGTAAATTTTGTAATGATCTATTTAAATTGTTTTGTTTCTAATGAAATATGAATGGAACTACTTTATTTAATTTGAATGAAATGGATTGTTAGTATTTTGATGATCATTGGATACTGGATTTGAAATTGAAAGTTGATAAATGTATTGAGAAATTGTTTGAGATTGAGTTTGAAATTGAAGCAGTTATTGAGAAAATTTTTAGAAGTGCTTTTTACAGGTATTTGAAGAACTGTTTTCTCAAAATACAGAGGGAACTCTGTCAAAATTTTTATAAAATTTGCGGAAAAATAAAATGGACTAAAATTTCCAACTAGCTTCCAACTTAATTACATGTTTAAAATACTTATTAGAAATTCTCACCACTTATTAAAAATAAGAAAATTGTTTTAAAATCCCTTGTAGGGTATTTAATGAGTTATCGGTAGGTGAAATTTGGTAGTTCATTAGGTATTCTACGGGATCATGTTATGCCTTACAGAGGGGTAAGGTGTGACAATGAAGAAGAACAAGAGTTTTCTACTCATGAAGAAGTAGATCATGGAGATGATCCACTTACCTATGAAGAAGCTATATCAGATATAAACTCTTCAAAATGGATTGATGCTATGAAATTTGAAATTGATTCCATGTATAAGAATCAAGTTTGGGATCTTGTTAACCCACCTAAAGGTATTGTACCTATAGGGAACAAATGGGTTTTCAAGAAGAAAATCGGTTCTGATGGAAAGGTAGAGACCTATAAGGCAAGACTAGTAGCAAAAGGGTTTCACTAAAGGCAAGAAATCGACTATAAGGAGACTTTCTCGCCTGTTGCCGTGCTTAAATCAATTAGGAATCTATTAGCAATAGCTGTATACTATGATTATAAGATTTGGCAGATGGATGTCAAAACAGCTTTTCTCAATGGATACATTGAAGAAAACATTTTCATGGAACAACCTAGGGGTTTTGAATCCCAAGATGGTTCCATGTTATGCAAGCTAAAGCGATCCAATTATGGGTTGAAGCAAGCTTCGAGGAGTTGGAACATCCGTTTTGATGAAGCCATTAAATCCTTTGGTTTTATAAAAAATGAGGATGAGCCATGTGTATATAAAAAGGTTAGTGACAGTGCTATCACTTTCCTTATCTTATATGTGGATGACATACTATTGATGGGTAATGACACAGGTATGTTGACAACTGTAAAGGTATGGTTGTCAAATACATTCTCCATGAAAGACTTAGGGGAGGCAACCTATATTCTTAAGATTCGCATCTATAGAGATAGAGCGAAAAGAATAATTGGTTTATCCCAAAGTCTATACTTGGAAAAGGTATTAAAGAGGTTTAACATGCTTGATTCCAAGAGAGGATTGTTACCAGTGAGACATGGTATCCACCTTTCTAAAGAGATGTCTCCAAAGAAACCTGAAGAAAGAGATAAGATGGCCAGGATTCCATATGCTTCGGCTATTGGAAGCTTAATGTATGCAATGTTGTGTACTAGGCTGGATATCGCATATGCTGTTAGTTTGACTAGCAGGTATCAATCCAATCCAGGTTTGGAATACTGGATAGCTGTCAAGAATATCCTTAAGTACTTGAGAAGAACTAAGCATTTATTCTTGATCTATGAAGGTGGAGACTTGCAATTGGATAGTTATACTGATTCTGATTTGCAATTAGATATCGATGATAGAAAGTCTACCTCTGGATTTGTGTTCATTTGTAATGGAGATGTAGTCAGTTGGAAGAGTTCCAAACAGAGCATGACTGCAAATTCCACTACCGAGGCTAAGTATGTTGCTGCATCAGATGCTGCGAAGGAAGCTGTTTGGATAAAGAAGTTCGTGACAGAACTTACAGTAGTTCCTTCCATTGAGTCAGCAGTTCCACTACACTGTGACAACAATGGAGCAGTCATATAGGCTAAGGAACCAAGGTCTCACCAGAAATCTAAACACATAGAAAGGCGTTACCACATTATCAGAGAAATAGTTGGATGAGGTGATGTAGCCATACAGAAAATAGCATCGACTGAAAATCCAGCTGATCCATTCACTAAGCCTATGTCACAGACTCAGCTAGACTGACATCTAGAGAGGATGGGTCTAAGATATTGTAATGAATGGCTCAACTGCTAGTGGGAGATTGTTAGTAGTATGCCTTAGAGCACATCATTTAGTATGTATCTTGTACATGTTTTTATTAATAAAAGGCATTTCCACTTTTCCCTTTACATAAGATATTTATGTGTAATAGAAAAGGTCCATTGATATTTTGTTTAGAAATTCTATTCTTAAGTTGTTAAGAATATGAGTGACAATATTTCTAGTACAAAGTATTATAAATAGGTTCACAATCGAGGATACTTCATAATAAGGAGATGACTTATCTAGAAAGATTGTATTCATGTTTGTTCCCAAGTTATTTATATGAGATATAAATAAGATGGAATGGTGAGTCTCATGCCATATGACAAATATGATAGGCACTTATAAATGATAAGTAGGCCGAACCAGTGACATTTATGACAAGCACATGGAGTTTACTCTTGTCAATGTTTTATCATAAATCACATCAGTGCATATAATCTTTAGACCTGAGATAGCACAGTTATCTTGTATACAGGTAGTTTGAGTTTGATACTGCTTTCATACTTGTACTGTGTATGGGTATATGGGCATGTGTTGGCTCCCACTAGTTATATATGGAGGTAGGTGTTGACCAAGATGAAATCTCTTCCTCTAAGTAAATAGAGATAAAATCTTATGTTCATTTAATTGTTCTTGATGTTTCAAGTTCCTGGCCAGGACAGATAGATTTAATCAGAAAATAGTTTCTGATGAGAAAATCTTTTTAATCAAGAACTGGAATTAAAAGAGAACATAATATTCATAGCAAATGGAGTTTAACATAAACCATGGCTCCAGCTTAAGTTGGGATTTTGTAACAGAGAGGTTCTAGTGCATGGTAACATATGATTATAGGTTCATTTAAGGTAAATCTTATTACTAATTCGGTGGCTATGGCATGCTATGCTAGGTGTTAACCATGGTCTATGACGTGCATAAAATGATTTAGAGAAATCATTTATGGTAAGAAAGAGTTCTGATGATATTAAGAGTTGATATCATATCTCATTGCCAATTAGTGATGAGCCTAGTAAGTCACACGCATACACAAGTTATCACCTAATTAAATATGATTTAATTAATTAATTAAAGAGTTTAATTAAATAATTAAATAGGTTTGGTTTGCAATTAGATTGCAAAGTCCCTAGCATGACTTGAAACCTAATCTAGATTATTGGATGTAAAGTATAAGTTAAATTTATATTTAAAGTGTTTAAATATGAATTTAATTAATGAGAAATTAATTAATAGAGATTAATTAATTAATTTATATTTGATATAAATTGACTAAAAAAAGAGAAATAATTATTTTGGGTTAAGAACTCAAAATTAAGACACTGGGCATTTTGGTCATTTCACAGGGTGACATGTGGCACCATGAGATGGTGATATATGGCACCATGAGATGGTGATATATGGCATTACACATAAGCTTGCCAAATGTCTTTTAATGATGTAAGATTATTAAAATTAAGCTTAAATATAAGTTTGACACTTGGCACAATGTGATTGTGTCAATTAAACCTAAAACCAATCAAAGGGTGACATGTGCCAAGGGTTTAAGTGGTGACCTAACTATATAAGTATTGTTATGAAAAATTAAAACACACAAGCTGCTGCTTGCAAAGGTGCCACCACCCCTTGGCTATCTCTTCCTTCTTTTCTTCTTCATCTCTCATTCATTCCAAGAGATTAGCAAACAATCTCTTTAATTAAAAATACTAGAAATTATTTCTAGTGTCCTGTTTACATCTTTAATCTCTTAAAAGGCATAACTTGATTTTCTAAATAATAGAAAAAGCTTTAGAAGCTATTCAAGGGCTGCCATAGGTGTTCTTGGTGTGGACAAGCTAGAGAGACAACATCTGGTGTCCCGAAGACGAATCTCAAAGGCGCAAATACACTGGAGTGCATCAAGAGGTTAGTGTGTTTGTTCTTGATTTAATCTAGGGTTTTAAAATTAATCTGATTAATTTTAAAATCTTAAATGGAAAATAGAGATCCAAAAACATATTAAAAGAGTTTTAATATGTTGTTTATCATTGAAATCAAATAGATAAAAATAAATTTTGCATGATGCATTTGACCCTAGGTGAAAATTTTTGAATTCAATGGTATAAACTTGTGTTTTTCATGCTTCCGTTCCTTCATTTCTGAGCAAGGTTTCTGCATAAAAATTGTGGCATTATGTCTCAAGTTTAATCTCCAATTGGCCTCACACCAATTGGAGCTGTCTAGCTCTATTTATAGCCATAAAATCCCACTAGACTTAGAGGTCCAGAAATCCTGCACAAAGATCACAATTCCAATTCTCAGTTTAATTTAACAACCAACTTTAAATCACAACCAACACACATCAATTGGTCAATAAGTGACCTTAACAACATCAATTTCATACCATAGCACTAAATTCCCAATTTCTTCAAAACCCTAATTTCACTTCTTCACAAATTCATGAAATCTAATGCAACTTCAATCAAAATTGATATATACCCATCAATTAACATTAGTATACAAGTTTGATTTCATCAAAATCATCAAAGACCCTAGCCCTCTCAATTGAACCGAAATTCCTCTTCCATATATATGCATGATTTCTTTCATTTTATGTGCATAATTCAACTCAAATCAACTTACTTGCAAGGATTAAACAACTAATTTACGGGTTGATTGCACATACCTAACTTGAGAGATTTTCCAACTTCTAAAACTTTAAATAATCTTCTTCTTTTTGCTCCCAAACTCTTAAGCAAGGTCTAAACATAAATTTTAGTGTTGGAACTTATAGGGAATATGGTGAAAATCTAGAGAAATTTGAGCTTGAAGGGAATGAAAATGGTGGAAAAAAAGAATGGAAGAGGTTCGGCCAAGGGAATGTGGGGAAGAAGATGATCAATTTTATTTCATTTAATTTCTTTTGTCTCTTTTATATTGGTTTTTCTAATTATAATTGATTAAAAATTTTAATTAAGTCATCCATAGGTCATGCTTATGTCATAATTGAGAATTTAATTTTCATTTCTTCTATTTTTTTCTTTTCCATTACATATTTCTATTAAAATTTCCTTCTTAATTTATTATATTAATTTCACATAATTTAATTGATAATTTGGTGAAAAGTCAACTCTAGATGCCAAATGAACAAAATGCCTCTCATCTCAGGTTATAGCCTATCTTCTTCGATAATGACCTTTAACTTTATAACCCGATAGTCAATTTGATTTTAATACTGCTTATTTCAATATATTTTCATTTCATTTTTTTTTTTGGTCCTCAAACTGGCTTTGAAGAGTACTATTCATGGACTGAAAATAGTACTGTTATGAGCTTAGAAGTTCAGGATGTTACAACCTTCCCCTCTAATTAAAATTTCGTTCTCAAAATTTACCTGATGCAAGCAGTTAAGGAAACCGCTGCCTCATTATCTCCTCACTCTCCCATGTAGCTTCCTCAGTATGTTGGTGTCTCCATAGAACTTTTACCAATGGAATCTGCTTGTTCTGCAGTTCCTTGATCTCCAGAGCTAAGATCCTCACAGGTTCCTCTTCATATGTCGAATCAGGTTGCACATCAGTCTTCTCTACTGATATGACATGTGAAGGGTCTGATCTGTGATACTTTTGTATTATATTCATATTTTTAAGCACATTTGTACAACATTCCATGGCATTTAGATTGGTAATTTCATGCATAATCTCCAAATTCATTAACATTTGTAAATTTAATCACTCTGTACTAAATTCTATGTTTTCTACATATTTTCAGATGTTTAGAGGAGGTTCCAAAGCATCGGAGCAAAGAAGGATGCTTGGAAGAACTTAAGGAAAAAAGATTGTTGCTGAAACATAGTACATGGGTCACGTAAATACACCACGGACCCGTGTAACTTGCTGCCAGGAGTAAGCCAAAAAAGCCAAAGAAGAAACACAGTATATGGGCCGTGTAACACGACCCGTGTAATCTCTAGAGACCCGTGTAAGCTTCTGCCTAGCAAAGCTTGAAGAATTCCTGGAAAAACAACAGTACACAGGCCGTGTAATTGGACCCGTGTAACTAGCCAAGGCCCCTGTAAGCGTCTGCCCCTATATAAGATACAACATTCAAAGCTCTAGTAAGTTACACGGCCCTGGGTCATATAGTGACACACGGGTCGTGTATCAGTCGACCGTCAGTTTCTTGATTAGGGTTCCAGCTCCAGTTTCTACAGAGAAAAGAAACTTCTAATGCTTTTGGGACTCTAAAAACCTAACCCTAGACATTAAATATAAATAAAAGCCGCAGAAAATAGAGAAGGGGGGGACTGAAGATCGAAAATCTTTAAATACACATTTTCATACATTTTCATCATTCTCTCTAAGCCGTCTTGAAGAACAGGGCATTATCACCAAGGAGGAGTCCTCAGCCAAAGTTCCCCAAGTTCAAAGCTGCAGATTCCCTTCGGTTCTTTTGTTCTATTTCTTTAAGCTGTGTTTATGTTCTTTTATTTTTATTATGTTTGCTAAACTCACCATGAGTGAATAGTTTCTTTATTATGGAATTAGGAGATTAACGCTTGTAATCATTATTATGGATAAATATTGAGTTTTATTTATTGGAATTGAGATTTGTTCTTTGATTCAATTTTTTGTATTCTTAATGCATGCTATGTGTTGGTACTCGCCTAGTTATGATCTAACATATTAATCAAAGAACTAAAAGGTTAATATTAGTATTGAAAAATTAGAATTTTAAACTTAGAAAATCTAACCTAGAGATAGGCTAATGACCTTTGTGGAGTTCCATAATTAATCATAGATCTTAAAGAGTTTTTATTAGGACTAATCACTAACGAAAGTAGGGTTTAGCTCTAATCGAAACACACCTTAGGTGCTTTGAGAGAGGACCTAAGATATCTTAAGATTAATTTCCATCAAAGCAATGATCCTCAATCTAATGAATAGATAAGATTAAAACCATAATAAGTGTGAAATCTTAATTATGGAATTATTTTAAATAGATTATTTTAGTTTTAGTTCATTACTCTTCTAGTCTTTAGCATTCAAAATAGATCAGATTCTTCCCTATTTTATTCAGTAGCCTAGACAGTCAAAATTGTTATGTAGTTTGGTACTTACTAATTAAATTCCTCATGGGACGATACTCTATTCACTACTTTTTTACTTGTTAGCGATCCGTGCACTTGCCGAGTTGAAAAACTAGCAAACAATCTGTATCTCGTCAGCATTGATACGTGAAACACGTTGTGGATCTTAACCCGTTATGGTGGTAAAGCTAGCCTGTAGGCTACTGGACATACATGTTTGATGACTTCATATGGACCAATAAACCTAGGGCTTATCTTACCCTTCTTGCCAAATCTTAATACCTTCTTCCATGGTGACACCTTCAGAAACACTTTTTCCCCAACTTTATATTCTATATCCTTTCTCTTCATATCAGCATATGACTTTTGTCTGTATGAGGCAGCTTTCAAATTAGCTTTGATCAATTTCACCTTCTCCTCAGTCTGTCTCACCAAGTCTTGCCTTACAAGTTTATCTTCAGTTCTGTCCAATATATGGGTGTTCTGCACCTCCTTCCATACAGTGCTTCATATGGAGCCATTTAAATACTAGCTTGATGACTATTATTATAAGCAAATTTTGCCAGTAGAAGGTGCAACTGTTAGTAGCATGCCCTAGAGTATATCATTTAGTATGTATCTTATACATGTTTTATTAATAAAAGGCATTTCCACTTTTCCGTTTACATAAGATATTTATGTGTAATAGAAAAGGTCCATTAATATTTTGTTAGAAATTCTATTCTTAAGTTGTTAAGAATATGAGTGACAGTATTTCTAGTACAAAGTATCATAAATAGGTTCACAATTGAGGATACTTCATAATAAGGATATGACTTATCCAGAAAGATTGTATTCATGTTTATTCCCAAGTTATTAATATGAGATATAAATAAGATGGAATGGTGAGTCTCATGCCATATGACAAACATGATAGGCATTTATAAATGATAGGTAGGCCGAACCAGCGACACTTATGACAAGCACATGGAGTTTACTCTTGTCAATGTTCTGTCATAAATCATATTAGTGCATATAATCTTTAGACCTGAGATAGCACAGTTATCTTGTATACAGGTAGTTTGAGTTTGATACTGCTTTCATACTTGTACTGTGTATGGGTATATGGGCATGTGTTGGCTCCTACTAGTTATATATGGAGGTAGGTGTTGATCAAGATGGAATCTGTTCCTATAAGTAAATAGAGATAAAATCCTATGTTCATTTAATTGTTCTTAATGTTTCAAGTTCCTGGCCTGGACACATAGATTTAATCAGAAAAGAGTTTCTGATGAGAAAATCTTTTTAATCAAGAACTGGAATTAAAAGAGAACATAATATTCATAGCAAATGGAGTTTGACATAAACCATGACTCCAGCTTGAGTTGGGATTTTGTAACAGAGAGATTCTAGTGCATGGTAACATATGATTATAGGTTCATTTAAGGTAAACCTTATTACTAATTGGGTGGCTATGACATGCTATGCTAGGTGTTAACCATGGTCTATGAGGTGCATAAAATGATTTAGAGAAATCATTTATGGTAAGAAAGAGTTCTGATGATATTAGGAGTTGATATCATATCTCATTGCCAATTAGTGATGAGCCTAGTAAGTCACACACATACACAAGTTATCACCTAATTAAATATGATTTAATTAATTAATTAAAGAGTTTAATTGATTAATTAAATAGGTTTGGTTTGCAATTAGATTGCAAAGTCCTTAGCATGACTTCAAACCAAATGTAGGTTATTGGATGTACAGTATAAGTTAAATTTATATTTAAAGTGTTTAAATATGAATTTAATTAATGAGAAATTAATTAATTAATTTATATTTGATATAAATTGATTAGAAAAAGAGAAATAATTATTATGGGTTGAGAACTCAAAATTAAGACACAGGGGCATTTTGGTCATTTCAGAGGTTGACATGTGGCACCATGAGATGGTGACACATGGCATTACACATAAGCTTGCCAAATGTCTTTTAATAATGTAAGATGATTAAAATCAAGATTAAATATAGGTTTGACACTTGGCACAATGTGATTGGGTCAATTAAACCTAGAACTAATCAAAGGGTGACAGGTGGCAAGGGTTTAATGTGTTGACCTAGCTATATAAGTGTTGTTATGAAAAGAAAAATAACACAAGCAGCAGCCACTCCCTTGGTGCCGCCACCTAGAAGCTCTCATTCTTCTCTTCTTCTTCTTCTTTAATAAATCCAAGAGATTAGCAAACAATCTCTTGAATTAAGAACACCATAAATTGTTTCTAGTGTCCTGTTTACATCCTTAATCTCTTCAAAGGCAGAACTTGATTTTCTAAATAATAGAAAAGGCTTTAGAAGCTGTTCAAGGGCTGCCATAGGTGTTCTTGGTGTGGACAAGCTAGAGGGACAACATTTAGTGTCCTGAAGACGAATCTCAAAGGTGCAAATACACTGCAGTGCATCAAGAGGTTAGTGTGTTTGTTCTTGATTTAATCTAGAGTTCTAAAATTAATCTGATTAATTTTAAAATCTTAAATGGCAAATACAGATCCAAAAACGTATTAAAAGATTTTTAATATATTGTTTATCATTGAAATCAAATAGAAAAAAATAAATCTTGCATGATGCATGTGACCTTAGGTGAAAATTATTGAATTCAATAGTATAAACTTGTGTTTTTTATGCTTCTGTTCCTTTAGTAACACCCTTATGTTCATTAGTTTTGTACATCCTACTATTCCGGTGGCTAGTGTCGGTCCAGACAGTTAAGGGGTTTAAAACCATATTTAAGTCACCTAAAAAAGCTATAAACAAAAATTAATAACAATTACATAAAGGTAAAATGGAAATGAAGAAAACAAGGCATAATGGGTTAAATGAGCCGAGACCACAGTGATGGGTGACCGCACCGAGAAGTGACTGCGAGCGCATTCGATACCCTGATTTCGTGTGGGACCTTTGGCACCCCAGGCCTAAGGATTATTGCAAAGCTAATGGTAATGTGAAAACCTCAGAAAAGAATAGAGAACCAGTTTAAATAATTAAATTAGAGTTCAGGAATCAATCTAGTGCTATTGGAAAAAACGGATCAGACTGATAAAGGGCAAAATGGTCAATTCACCCTTAGAGGTGACTTTTGGCCTAAATGTCCATTAAAATATAGGAAATTAAAATTATGAAAAATAGATTTAAATTGAAGAGTTGGATGGAAGAAAAGAAAAAAAAAAAGAAAAGAAATTAAAAAAGTAAAAGCTTTATGACATCATCCACGATGCAAGCATGATCAAATAAATATTATAATTTTTAATTTATGAAATTATGGATAATTGTTAACATTAAAAGACAAATTAAAAAAAATACATTTTCTCTTTCTTCTACTTTTGGCCGTCCAACACTCTCTCTCATCTCTCTCATTTTCTCTCAAATTCCACCATTGATGAGTTAGGAGAGCTTGAAATTCCTTGATTATCTTCCATAAATTCCCTAAATTCCAACACAAATTTTCACCCTTAGACCTTGTAGAGCCAATTGGAAGCAAAACGGAAGAAGGAAATTGAAGATTTGAAGAATTGGAAATTATAAAAAAAAAAAAAAGGTTAGTGAAAATCCTTCTATTCCTCTCTTTCAATTCATAATTGGACATTTAATTTGAGTGAGATTTGTTAAAATTGAAACAAAAATGGCATGTGAGGGAACTTTAGTAATTTCAGCCAGTCATGGATTTGTGAGGAAATGATGTGTTTTAATCCAATTAATCTTGTATTCATGCTTAGATGAGTAAGAATAGGTGATTAGTACATCTTAATTTCATGAATTTTGGCAATTGAACAATTAGGGTTCTTAGAGATTAGGGTTTTGAATGGAATTAGGGATTTTAGTGAATTGATGACTAATTGGCATTGTTGATGTTTAATTTGGTCAATTGGTGTGCCAATAAGTGTAATTGAATGATTGAAATTGAGTTGTGAATGTGAAATGGCCAAATTTTGGCAGCTTGACCCTTATCCCTTTAAATGGTTATAAGTTGAATTCTGTTGCTCCAATTGGTGTGAGGCCATTTGGAGATGAAAATGTAGAAACCTTGCCCAAAAATTAACAACAAGTTGGTTTAAAATTTGGTTGAATACGGGTTAGGTACCCTGCCACTGGACAGAATTGACCAAACGAATAGTATATATTCAAATAGTCATAATTTGGCGTAGAAAGGTTGAAATGACCTGATTTTTAAACCATTGGAAAGCTTAGACATAATAGAACAACTTTCATGAAGAATACAAATCCGAATTCTAAGAATAACCTAGTCAAATTACCAACCAAATTTGACTCACCAAAACTGCCAGAACCCTAATTTGCCCAAAATTTTTGGGTTTTGACCAATCCGGTCAGCCTTAGTGAAAATGGCATAACTTGAGCTACAAAACTCCAAATAGAGTGATTCAAAAAGGAAATTAAAGCTAAGACATTATGGAATAACTTTGATGAAGAAATTTTAGCCAAAGTTCCACTTTAGATTGGTCCAATGGAATAGTAAACTTGGAGACAAAATCAGAATTTTTGGAATTTCTTCCAATGAGCTTTGAATTGAGATTGGCAACCAATGCCAACAAATTTAGGACCCAAAATGTGGTATGACCATGTGTTTAAAAGTGATTTACCTATTATTTGTTGAAAATTCAAGATTTTACCAAATTAGTCAAGTGAATGTAACGACCATAACAAAGAACACAAAGAACTCAACTTATGGGACTATATAAGTAAATTTTAAATGCAAAATTCAATTATTAGAAGTATTGTTAGAAATAATTTGGATAGGTATTGAAACACCTTAATTTTGTGTTTCAGTGGGAAAAGAACCTTACGAGGAAGGAGGCAGAGCGGATTAAGTTAAGGCCAGCATAAGAGGTTTGTGCACAATAATTTTTGTCTTCTTGATTTTTACTTAAAATTTTATTTGAATACATATTGTGAACAATTTATGCTTATTATGGCTTTGAGAAATATTGTGTTGCCTACTTTGTAAATGAAAATTTGGAATAAAAATTTCTAGTGCTTTGCATGAAATGTTTGAATGATATGATTTTGAATTGGATTTCAAATTCACACATAACATGACAGTATCATTGTGTTTCTCCTCCATTTATGGGGTGGAGATTGGTTATATACCTCCCTCTTTGGCTTGCCAGTTTGAGGTTGAGGTTGGATGAGTACTCATATAGCTAGCTAGCCACCTCCTTCATTGATTTCGATTAGTGGGGTTGAGATTGCTTTGTCATGATGTACAACATGGCAATGATTGAAAATTTTGTGTCATGACCTAAGTTGTGTAATATTAAGGCAACACTATTGTTTACAAATTATTTGATAAATTGTTGTTAAAAATAAAAGTATGGGCATCGATTTGCGAATTGTGATTGTGAAAAATTTTGAAATTCGATTTATTGGTGAATGATTAGTTTTAGTGATTTTAGAAATTATTATTGTGCACCATTGAGTAAAATTACTCAGTGATGACTTTTTATTGCTATCATAGATAAGGGGAAGGATAAAGCAGCAGAGTGAGCTGCTATAGTTGCAGGGAAGCACCTTTTGAGGATCTTTTACGGTTATAATATTTTATACCCTTGTAAATTTATTTTGATGTAAATTAAGTGTTCATATATATTGTAAAACTTAATAAGTCGTTGTACAATAAAGTTTGTAATAATATTATTTTTGGTTTTCATTTCTGTAATTTGAGACTTTTGTATATAAATTTTGGGTATTTAATAATATTGAGATTTATTGAAATTGTATTGGCTGAGTTAAATTGTGTTACCATTGAGTTTGGGGTGTTGAGATTAATTGGAGTTGTGGTTGAGAAATTATTAGAGTGTTTGAAATAGGTTTTTAAAGAACTGTTTTCTCAAATTACAATCGGCACTCTGCCGAATTTTCTATAAAATTTTTGAAATGTCTAATTAACTAAGGTTTTAACTCATGACCTAAACTACAATTAAAAGCTTTTTATTAATGATTCAACATCGCTTTACACCTTAAAATGAATTGAGATTGTTTTAAAATTCCTTATAGTAAATTTAGTCTATTATCGATAGGCGAAGTTCAATAATTCATTAGGTATACTATGGGATCATGTTATGCCTTATGGAGGGGTAAGGTTTGATCGAAGGTAGCTGTCCCAACTTCCTTCAAATTCTATAACACAACTTCAAAGATATCCTTAAGCACCTATTACATAATTCATGTCATTGCTGTCATTCTTTTGATAACAAAAGTCATTTACTAGGTCTTAAGGGTTACCTGAATTATTTGTTCTGACTGTCCATCCGTTTGAGGATGAAAAGCCGTACTATAGTGCAGTTATGTACCCAAGGCTTCCTGCAACTTCTTCCAGAATCTGGATGTGAACCTCGAGTCTCTATCAGATATTATGGAAATTGGGACTCCATGTAATCGAACTATCTCACTTATGTATAACTCTGGTAGCTTTTCTAGTGAGTAGTCAGTTCTAACTGGCAAAAAATCTGCTGACTTGGTCAATCTATCCACTATCACCCATACTGCATTATGTTTCTTCTGAGTGAGAGGTAGACTGCTGACAAAATCCATTATGATGCAGTCCCATTTCCATTCAGGTATGGTTATGGGCTATAACAAACCTGAACTTGATGGTCAAGCATTTAGTCACATAATCAGCAATGTCCTTCTTCATACTATGCCACTAATACTAAGACTTTAAATCATGATGCATTTTAGTACTCCTTGGGTGTATAGTATAGAAGCTATTGTGTGTCTCCTTTAGAATGTTTCTCTTTAGTTCCCCATCATCTGGTATACATACTCTTCCATTGTAGTACAAGCACCCATCTTCTTTCATTTCATATTCGGTCTCCTTCCCTTCTTTGATTTTACCTATGATAGTCACCAATTTCTCATCCATCTTCTGCCCCTCTTGTATCTGCTATAGCAGACTTGGCTTTACTTGCAACTCAGCCAAGATAGCTCCATCCTGTGCTAAAGATAGACGGGTATTCAAGGATCTCAAAGCCATTATGGACTTCCTGCTCAGAGCATCTGCCACCACATTTGCCTTCCCAGGATGATAATCAATCACACAATCATAGTCTTTTAGAAACTCAATCCATTGTCTCTGTCTAAGGTTGAGCCCTTTCTAGGTTGGCAAATATTTTAGACTTTTGTGATCCATGTATATGTAGCACTTTTCACCATACAAGTAATGCCTCGATATCTTCAATGTAAATATAATTGCCGCCAATTCAAGATCATGAGTAGGGTAGTTCTTTTCATGTGGTCTTAGCTGTCTGGAAGCATAAGCAGTCACTTTCCCTTCTTACATCAGAACACACCCAAGTCCATTGTGAGAGGCATCACTGTAGACCACAAAGTCTTTCCCTGATACAGGTTGTGTTAACACTGCAGCCTCTGTCAACATAGCCTTCAGTTTCTCAAAACTAGCTTAACACTTGTCATTCTAGTCAAACTTTATATTCTTACATAGCAACTTAGTCAGTGGAGCAGCTATTAGAGAAAACCCCTTCACAAACCTTCTATAGTAACCAGCTAACCCCAAGAAACTTCTGACTTTAGTTACATTTCTAGGAGTCTTCCATTCCATTACCGCTTTAATCTTCTTAGGATCCACTCTAATCCCATCAGTTGATACTATGTGTCCAAGGAAAGAAATTTCATTTAGCTAGAGTTCACACTTGGACAACTTAGTATATAGCGTCTTCTCCCTCAGGGTCTGTAGAACAATCCTCAGATGCTCATCATGTTCCTTTCTATTCTTGGAATACACTAGTATGTCATTGATGAAGACCACTACAAATTGATCCACGTAAGGATGAAAGATACGGTTCATAAGGTCCATAAAAGTTGCTGGTGCATTAGTTAATCGAAACGACATCACCAAAATCTCATAGTACCCATACTGGGTCCTAAATGCAGTCTTAGGTACACTGCATCCTTTACCATCAGCTGATAATACTATGATCTAAGATCAATCTTAGAAAATGCACTTGCTCCCTTTAATTAATCAAACAGATCATCTATTGTGGGCAATGGGTACTTATTCTTCATTGTTACCTTATTCAACTACCGGTAATCTATGCATAATCTCAATGTCCTGTCCTTCTTTTTCACAAACAACAATGGAGCTCCCCATGGTGACACACTGAGGCATATGAACCCCTTATCCAGTAACTCCTATAATTGGATTTTCAGCTCTTTCAATTTAGTGGGTGTCATCCTATAAGGAGCAATTGAGATCAGTGCTGTACTCAGCATCACCTCAATAGTAAACTCTACTTCCCTCTCTGGTAGCAAACTAGGCAATTCTTTAGGGAAAACATAAGAAAAATCACATATAGTGGGTATGTCCTGGAGACTAGACCCAGCCTTCCTAGTATCAACAACATGTGCTAGGTAGGCTTCACAACCCTTCCTTATCAGTCTCCTTACAGCCGTGGCTGAGATGACATTAGATAAAAAATCACATATAGTGGGTATGTCCTGGAGACTAGACCCAGCCTTCCTAGTATCAACAACATGTGCTAGGTAGCTTCACAACCCTTCCTTATCAGTCTCCTTATAGCCGTGGCTGAGATGACATTAGACAGAAAATCTGTCCTTTCCCCACAACTGTGATCTCTTCATTTTCACGAGTTTTTAATGTAATTCTCTTCAATCTATAGTTAACTATTGCTTGGTGATGTGACAACTAATCCATCCCCAAGATTACATCAAATTCATGAAAGGGTAAGTCGATAAGGTCTGCCGAGAACTCATGCTCCTGAATCCTTAAAGGGTAACCTTTGTAGAACTTATTTATAACTACGTTGTGGCCTAATGGGTTAGTGACTAGAATGTCTTGGTCACTTTCCTCTACTTGAATACCCATTTCCACAGGTAAATTAATGCAGCAATAAGAATGTGTAGATCCTGGATCTACCATTGTATGCACAAGCATGTCATTGAGTGAGAACATACCCTGGATAACATTAGGTGCATCTTGCTCCTCTTATGCTCTCATGGCATATGCATGGGCTAATGCCCTCGCCTCTGGCCTCTCAACAGTCTCTGATGCAGGCCTTTGTGAACTACTGACTGCCTCCGGTCTAACCGTCATCCTACCCCTCTGAGATACAGGGGCAGATTTATCAGCTGGTGCTAGTGTGGCAGCTGAAGTGTTCATTGGGCAATCCTTCTGAAAGTGATCACTATATCCAAACCGAAAACATCCTCCAGTCAGTCTCTAACACTGCCCTTTGTGCCACTTATTACAATACGAGTAGGCTGCTATTGGGGCGGCTCCTCTGCCCATTGTTCCTGGAGAACTGTCCAGTGAAGGAGCAGACTGACCTCTCCTCTGCGTAGACTGTGATCTGGGCCTCTGCGACTGACCCTAACTCTGAGTCTGACCCTGGCCTAGGTATCGGGACCTTTATACTTCTTATTGGGTGCAGCTGATGAACTAGACTGTGTCAAACCCCTTTTATACTGCATGTCTCTGCGGTTTTGTTTATTTATTCTAACCCTTTCCACATTTAAGGTAGCCTTTACCAATTGAGAGAAAGCAGCGATTCTCAAGGGTGTAATATGTAGCTTGATATTATCATTTAATCTTTCTTCTAATCTTCTACATCTATCAGCTTCAATGGGAACTATTTCTTTGCTATATCTGCTCAGTCTGACAAACTCCCTTTCATATTCTGACACTGTTAACTGTCTCTGCCTTAGACTGATAAACACTCTTCTTCTTGCCTCCAGGTAGACATTACTAATATATTTCTTTCTGAACTCAACCAAGAAGAATTCCTAGGTTAGCTGTACTGGCTGGACTTCCCGTGACACGGTATCCCACCATTGGTATGCCTCTTCCTGAAGTAGTGACACAGCACCTTCCAAATTCTATTCAGGGGTATAATGGAGTTACTGAAGGATGCACTCTATCCTTTCCAACTAGTGCTCAGCTACTGCAGGATCATATTCCTTCTTACCCTTAAAATCAACTGCTCCATACTTCTGGAGCTTCTCCAAATGAGACTTCTAGGGTGGCTGAGGCTAAACTTGTGGAATTGCCCTTGTCATCTGCCTGAAGAACTCAGTTATCTACTGAAATAAGGCCTGCTGGGGCTGTGCAGGCTCTTCAAGCACTGTTGGAGTAGGACCTCCCTTGCCTCCAACATCAACCATAGGTGAAGCATGATTCTCCACCTCTTCCTCTATAGCTCTCTAGGATTCTGGGTCCATAACTTAACCTAAAATAAATAGAAAATAAATCTGCATTTGTGTCACCTCGACCCTTACAAATGCAATGTATGATATGCACTCTACGTCCTTTTTATCTATTTAGGTCAAAAAATGCCTAAATCGATGCTCTGATACCACTAAATATAACACCCCTTTACCAGGTCTACAGTGTAGCCAAGTAAGGAATACAACACTCTGTGCTGGAGCATCTTATCTTATCTTATTTAATTCATCCTTAATTTAAATCCTAATTACATATTTTAATATCAAAATTTTCAACCTAAGAAACTGATGGAGTTTCCCCTATTTTATTAATATTTGGGGTATGATACTATTTACCTGTTTAAAAATATTTCATATCAATTCATAGGCTTTCATCCATCATCTCAAACTCAATTCACATAGCCATTTCCATACATATTCATTCATGCTCAATTCATATATGAAATACTCAAATTTCATTAATTTACATCATATACAAATTTAATTGCATAAGTCCATAATTTATATTTCAAAATTAATAAATATTTACAATGTACAGAATTACATTGCCATAATCTGGAGAACCCTACCAAAATGTACTTCATGAGGAGCTGACACTATCTGACACTGATGTAGATCCGATTAGTACAATCCCAGTTAGATGTCTATTGGGCCTTATCTTTTTCTCCAGTACCTACGCGAGGGAAAATCCACGCGCTAAGTATAATGCTTAGTGGTGCAATAATAATAAGCAAAGAAACTAAATAAAAATAAAATAATGAACTTATGTTGTATTTTCATAGGAGATGCATTTTTAATTAATATTTGAATGATATTTATTTTGTTGATTCTTCCATTCCTTTAATTATTACTTAATTTTTAATATTTAATTCCAATGCCCAAGTAACCTATGATAGACTGACTGGACTGGATGAGTAGGTAAACTAGCACTGGACACATCTATGCCTTGGGCCATCATACCATGAGACACATAATGTTAACCAGGTATGCAATAGAGTAGCTAAAAGGCCATGATAGCAATCGGGCATAAAGTCATGCATATCATTATGTAACAGAATGGCTGAAAGCCATAAATAACAGAATGGCATAAAGCCATAAGCAGTACTACAAATCAAAACCCTATTGGCATGCCAATTTTTCCAACCCATACAAACATGTGCAGGCATACATGGGCAAATCATATTCTTAAGAGTTCATAAACCAAATAATTTCTTCACATGTTATATATTCATGCTTCATCATAATTTTATTCTAATCATGCTAGGAACATGAGTCCCAAACACATATTCATATCATATTCATGTTTCTTAAGTCATTGGTATTAGTTACCAATCATATTCTAAGCCATTCTAGAAGTACTTTATAAATTCCAAGATTTATATCTTGACTTACTCATATATTAAGCCAAGTTACAGTAGTAATTTGACCACACTTTCTTCATGAAAGTTGTTCCTTATTATCTTAGGTTTAATTTCTCTTTTGAATCCTCTAATTTGGAGTTGTGTAGCTCTAGTTATGGTTAATTCACTCGGGTCTAGTCCAGAGTACTCAACCCTGTACTTTACTAAGATTCCAGAATTTTTACCAAAATTGCAAGTGATTTCTGAGCACTTTAGGCTCAAAACTAGGTTTAGGTCCCTACAACAAAGTTTTAGGCCTTTGTTTTACCTTTCCAAATCATTTTAATTCACTCTAATTGGAGTTTTTTAGTGGGAGTTATGGTTTGATTAGTATCCAGGTGTCAATTGGCAATTTGCTTCAATTACAGGAATTTCCAGGATTGGAGTTCCTGATTTGTCCTAGTAATTTCCATAAGTTGCATTGAGGTTCAGGCTCTGGCAAAAACATCAAAGTTGTAGCCCTAGGTCTTATGAAATTTTGGCTTTTGAATCACTATATTTGTAGTTTTATAGACTTAGTTATGGCATTTTTACCACAACTGGTCGGGTGGCCTAAGGTCCAGAATTTCCAGGTTAGGTTTGGTCCTAGCAGATTTGATGGACTAATTTTGCTTAGCAATTTGAATTAGTTAGGGTCAAAACTAGGTCTTCTGATCTTCATGAAAAATGTTCTACTATGTCTTAGGATTCTATGGGTTTAAGAATCAAGTCATTTGGAGTTTCCTAAAGTAAGTTATAACTAAATGACTAAACACTGTTCATATGGTCATTTTGTCCAGGTCTAGAATGCCACATCTGAATTTAAGCAAATTTTAGGGAAAGTTGTGGTCAGTTTCTAGGAAAGGTTTCTTCACGAAAATTATGGCATTATGTCTTAAGTTTAATCTTTAACTACCTTCACACCAATTAGAGCTGTCTAGCTCTACTTATAGCCATAAAATCCCACTGGACTCAGAGGTCCAGAAATCCTGCATAAAGATCACACTTCCAATTCTCAATTTAATTGAACAACCAACTTCAAATCACAACCAATACATCAATTGGTCAATAATTGGCCTCAACAACATCAATTTCATACCATAGCACTAAATTCCCAATTTCTTCAAAGCCCTAATTTCACTTCTTCACAAATTCATGAAATCTAACGCAACATCAATCAAAATTCATATATACACATCAATTAACATTAGTATACAAGCTTGATTTCATCAAAATCATCAAAGACCCTAGCCCTCTCAAGTGAAGCGAAATTCCTCTTCCCTCTATATGCATGATTTCTTTCATTTTATGTGCATAATTCAACTCAAATCAACTTACTTGCAAGGACTAAATAACTAATTTAAGGGTTGATTGCACTTACCTTACTTGAGAGATTTTCCAACTTCCAAAACTTAAAATTTTCTTCTTCATTTTGCTCCCAAACTCTTAAGCAAGGTCTAACATCAAATTTTAGTATTGGAACTTATAAGGAATATGGTGAAAATCTAGAGAAATTTGAGCTTGAAGGGAATGAAAATGGTGGAAGAAAAGAATGGAAGAGGTTCGGCCAAGGTAATGTGAGGGAAAAAGATGACTAATTTTATTTCATTTAATTTCTTTTGTCTCTTTTATATTGGTTTGTCTAATTATAATTGATTAAAAATTTTAATTAAGTCATCTATAGGTCATGCTTATGTCATAATTGAGAATTTAATTTTCATTTCTTCTATTTTCTTCTTTTCCATTACATATTTCTATTTGAATTTCTATTAAAATTTCCTTCTTAATTTATTATATTAATTTCACATAATTTAATTGACGATTTGGTCAAAAGTCAACTTTGAGTGCCAAAAGATCAAAATGCCCCTCATTGGGTTATAATCTATCTTCTTCGATAATGACCTTTAACTCCATAACCCGATGGTCAATTTGATTTTAATACTGCTTATTTCAATATATTTTCACTTCATTTTTTTTTGGGTCCTCAAACTGGCTTTGAATAGTGCTATTCATAGACTGAAAATAGTACTGTTCAAAGCTCAAAAGTTCAGGACGTTACACCTTAGGATAATATTAAATTACCTGATAAAACATAGAAATCAAAAAATTAAGCCAGATGAACTTAAAATCCTAAAATGTAAAGAAACTAACTTAAAATCATGCGATTAACTAATAAAGTGCAAGTGAAATGCAACAAAAGTGCCTTAAATACCTATATAATATAAGTGTATCACCAAAGTCTTGAGCCTTAATTTTTCTTTTAGTTTAGTAGTGACTGCGGCTGTTGAAGTCTTGGACTTTAGCTACCAAATCTGGAAATTCTCAAGATTTTCTCAAGAAACCACATGACTTTGGCTGTCAAAATAATGGTATTCGATAGTTGAATCTGGGAATTTCTAGAATTTTCAAGTTGAAAACCTATAGAAACTCCTCTCCATACTTCACTAAAACTCATACCCATGCTCCAAAACACAATCCAATCATCAAAGCACATTTCTAAGATAAATAACAACTTAAACAACTCTAATAAACCCACATGCAAGCACAATCACACTCTAATATTCCTCAATTAATTTATACAATGCTTTTGCATATAATTTACGAAATACAATTTATTTAAACCCTTTATCAAAAGTATCATTTATTTAAGGTTCCGAAAATTTTTAAAGAAAATCCGGCGGAGTACCGGCTAAAAATGGAGAAAACCATTCTTCGAAACCTGTTAAAAACACTTCCAATATTTTTATTTCATCATCTCAAACTCCAATATCCAAAATCAATATCAAGATTTCCACATTTCAATTTCCATTTTCATTCATCATTCACATGTGATGTTCGCATATAAATCACAAGTAAACATTTACTATTCCATTAATAAATACAATTTTCATAATTTACATATACATCAATATACATTACACAAGTTTAATTACATATGAAGAAAACAAAATATCAAAATGACAAAATGACACCTAGTGCCCTACCAATGCGATGGACTCACGAGGTCTCTGGGCTCACGATCCAATAACGCTTAGTGGTGCAATAATAAAATAAAAGAAAATAGCAGATATAAATATGTATTGCATGTGCATGTTTTGTTTGTCATGTATTTGTATATTCATTCCTTTATTTCTTCTACATTGCTCATTTTCATTCATTTGCACCATTGGTTACATATGCATCTCCCGGTGTGAGCTAACAACACAACGTAAATAATATCGAGCACAAGGCCAAGTCTCAATGCAAAGTCGAATGGCTAAAAGCCATGAAATCTGGCATTTTTGCCATGTGCTAACTGAACCCTATTGGCATGCCAAAATATCCAAAACAATATTTTTAGTTATACTAGCGCATTTGAAACTCTTAAATAATTTCACCTTTTTGGTGTTACTATTCATCATTGGTCAACAAAAATGTTGACTTTTGGAATAAAAATATGTACATTGCCTTTGGCACTCCCAACATACCACATTTGGTGTTTAAAACTTGTTGGCATTAAGTGTTAATGCAATTTCAAAGTGTAACCCACACAAGCAGAAAATTTCAGTTTTGGTGAGTCAACTTCACTGTTCCATTGGACACTGTTACTGTTGGAATTTGAAGAAATGCAAAACATGAAAGTTGTTCCTTATTTTGTCTAGTTGAATTTCCTTTTGAATCACTCCATTTGGAGTTTTTAGCTCAGATATGGCTCAAAACCCAGGCTGTCCGGATATGCAGTCTGCAGAAATTTACCATATCTACAGTGCATGAACAGTGACTTGAGTCACTTGGTTGAATGGGTTCTGGCCATAATTTGGGGTAGGTTCCTTCATGAAAGTTGTTTGTCTATGTCTTAACTTGTTGCTGTAAAAATTTCAGACCAATTGACCAAATCTACAGTGACTTATGGCCAAATGAACAGTTACTGTTCATTTGGTCAAATTCTGCAGAGGCAGTTTCAGGGTTCCGGATTGTGGCTGAGTTTTGACCCTTTTGCTTTGGTCTTTTGGGCATGGTTTCTTCAGCAAAAATGTGCCATTATAAGCCTAGTTTCATGTCCAATTGGCCAAACATCAATTGGACAAGCACAATGCAAAGGGACTGAAATTTCAGTCCCTATATACTTTCACTTTACCATCCCATTTTTCAGTTCTAATTAGAGTCAACCTACCTAAAATGGTCACTAATTGACCATTAAAAAGTCCTCTAACAATTTCCAAAGCTAAGTCACCATTTCACCTTCCTAAACCCTAATTTCAACTAAATTTACTCATAAACCTTGTCTAACATACTTAGTTCAATCTTCATGCATTTTAATACCTCAACCATGATTTCCAACCACTCTAAGTTTGTTAAACAATCAAATTCAATCTCCCATAGGGCTGCTGAAATTTGAAGGTGCACTTAACACATGCAATTTACTTTAATTTCCTTAAAGTTTCTTAGCTCAAATAATGTTCTAACTAAAATTAAAAGAAGAAGAATGAAATTTGTAGCACTAACCTCACTTAGGAGTTTTTCAAAAGCTCAATTTCTTCACCTTCTTCTCTTCTTCTTACTATCAATCTTCTTCTCAAGGTGAAACAATTAATTTTTGCACTTAGAGGGTAGGGAAATATGATGGAAATGATGGGAGTTTAAAGCTTGGAAAAGCTTTCATGGAAGATAGGGTTTGGCTGCATGAGGTTTCTTTTAATTTGGTCTCCTTTTATGTCTTTTATTAGTTTGGTCAAATGGGAGCTTAATGGTGATTGGTCAAAATTTTTAAATGATGTCATTATTGCCTTATTTTGGATTTTCTTTTCTTTTCTTTCACTACTCATTTCAAATTTCATTTCTAGTAATGTTTCTTCATATTTTATGTTATATTAATTATTTACTCAACTGGGCAAGTTCGCCAAAAATCACCTCGGAAGGCGAAATGACCCAAATGCCCTGGGTCCGGCTTAACGGGTCAAAATTGAGATATTTTTCTAGGTATTTTCATGGCATTCTAATGCCATAGGAACCTCAATAACCCTTCTCTGGAGTCCCAAAAATTATTTTATAATTTTCTCTACCCACCATCGCTAGGGCAAGGCTCGTTTAACTTGATTGTATTTTATTTCTAAAATTTTTACTAAATTTTTCTTATTAATATTTTATGGTTCTTGTCTTTAGTTTAAATATTTTCGGACATTCTTCTAGCTATCCGACCGACACCCATCCACCGAATGAGGATGATGACGGAGTGTTACGGGAGGGTGTTACAACTCTTCCTCTAATTTAAATTTACTCTCCGAAATTTACATTCTAAGCAGTTGAGGGAACTGTTGCCTCATCGTCTCTTCACTTTCCCAAGTTGCCTCCGGTGTTGTGGTGCCTCCAAAGCACTTTCACCAATGGAATCGCTTGTTTCTCAACTCTTTCACTTAGGTTCTTCTTCATATGTCAAATTTCAATTTCTTCTCTAGAGATGACATGTGAAGGATAGGCGGTATCTTCCGAGCATGGACACGTGGAACACATTATGGATCTTGTCGGTGGGGTGGTAAGCTAGCCTTATAGGCCTTGGACCCCACACGTTCAATGACTTCAAGGGGCCAATGAACCTAGGGCTCAACTTACCTTTTCTTCCAAACCTCAACACTTTCTTCCATGGTGACACTTTGAGGAACACTTGTCGCCAATCACATATTCTATTTCTTTTCTCTTGGTCGGCATAAGATTGAGGCAATATTTAAGTTGGCTTTGATTGATTTCACCTTCTCCACATTTTCTCCCATATAGCTGCTTTCACGGGGCCATTTGAATACTAGCTTGATAGCTATGGGAGATATCTATCGACTTCCCTCAAACTCAATGACACAACTCTCAAAGATATCCTCAAGGTATTTCACGTTATTGTTATCATTTCAATTCAATATTTGTATCAATTTCATTGGTTTCAATTATTTACCGGATTACGAGGATGGAAAAATGGAGTTGTGTACCCAAGGATTCATGCAACTTCTTCCAAAATCTCGATGTAAACCTTGGGTCTCGATCGGATATGATGGAAAGTGGGATTCCATGTAACTATCTCACTAATATACAATTACGCTAAACTCTCTAGTGAGTAGACTTTGTCAACCTATCAACTATCACCCATGCGCATCATGTTTCTTCCGGTGAGAGGTAGACCACTTACAAAATCCATGGTGACGATCCCATTTCCATTCGTAGTATAGATAGGCTGTGCAAAACCTGATGGAACTTGATGTTCTGCCTTGACTTGCGACATGTCAAGCATTTAGTCACATAGTTATGTCTTTCTTCATACATCATGGTACATCTTGGTGCTGTGTGTGCCTCTTTGATTTTGCTCATAATAGCCATTATCTAAAAAGATAGCTCCATCACAAACTAAAGATCATTTGCCTTCCCGGGATGGTAATCAATTACAGTCATAGTCCCATGGGAACTCAATCCATCGCCTCGCTCTAAGGTTGAGCCAAATATTTTAGGCTCTTGTGTCTCGTGTAAATGTAGCACTTTTCACCATACAAGTAATGCCTCCATATCTTCGGTAAGATAATTCTTTGCAAGCTCTAGATCATGGGTAGGGGAAGCATGGCGACCACCTTCTCCTCTTGCATCAATACACACCTAGCCCATTATGTGAGGCATCACTATAGACCACAAAGTCCTTGACATTTATCATTTATTAGGAAAATCCTTCACAAATCTGAAACTTCCTCTCGTTTGTGTTTGGGAGGCTTCCATTCCATCATTCTATTTTTTTGGGGATCCACCCTAATCCCATCAGCTGACACTATGTGTCCAAGGAATGCAATCTCATTCAACCAGAAGTCACACTTGGACAACTTAGTAAAACAATTCTGAAATGCTCATCATGTTCTTCCCTGGTCTTGGAATACACCAAAATATCATCAATAAAAACCACTACGAACCGATCTAGGTATGGATGGAAGATACGGTTCATAAGGTCCATGGGTGCATTTGTTAGGCCAAAGGGCATCACCGGAAACTCATAATGCCGAATGCGATTTGGGCACATCTACATCTTTCACCAGATCAATCTTAGAAAATACTCCGCGCCTCCCTTGGTGATCAAGCGGATCATCAATTCTAGGCAACGGATACTTATTCTTCACACTTTATTCGAATCAATGCATAGCCTCAAAGTCCCATCCTTCTTTTATGGTGACACATGGGCGTATGAACCCTATATCAGCAACTCTTGCAATTGAGTTTTCAACTCCTCAATTCGATGGGTGCCATCAACTCTTGAAAAATACTCGGGAAGTCTCTAGTATCCACCACATGTGCTAGGTAGGCTTCACCTTTTCTCATCATTCTTCTAGATGACATTGGACAAGAAATCGTCCTTTCCCCACAACTGTGATCTCATTACCAGAAATTCTCTTCAATTTGCAATCAACTATTGCTGATGGCGTGACAAACAGTCCATTCCCAAAATCATGTCAAACTCATGGAACAACCTTTGTATACCTTGTTCACTACCTGGATTAGTATGTCTTGGTCACTTTCCCTACCGATATCCCCTTTCTACGGGTAGATTGATGCAAATGTAGGAATGAGTGGATCTGGATCGGAGAGACGCCTTATGGATGACGCCCGGCATAACATTCCCCCTTGTGCCATTTAGCGCGGTGTGACACTGAGGAGAGAGATTGGGCCGGTCCCTGATGGTGTGGACTCGACCCTCCTAGGTGGGGTGGTGGGCCCCCGAGACCGACCTGACACCTGTGGGTGACCGAAACTCTCTCACGGGAGGACCCTTAAACTTCTTCCCAAATCTGGAACTACTCGACTGGTCCCCTCTTCTCGCTCTCTCTCCTTACAGTGCGCTCATTGATTCTCACTTTTGATTCCCAAGGCGTTGAGCTATATCTTGATATTGTCATTAGTCCCTCTTCAAATCTCTTGCACCTTAAACCGTTAGGGACTATTTCATATTTCTTCTTGAACAGTTGTTTTAAGACTCGCCTGCCTGCTCAACCAATTCTCGGGCACCAGCAGTCATCTTCTCTCTTGCCAGAAAATCCACGCCCCAAATTTTCTTAGTCTCTCCAAGTGTGATTCCATTTGTTGAAACATGAGCATGACTCTCCACTTCCTCCTCGGCTCTCTGAGATGAAGGGTCCATTTCCTATTCAATCTAAGAAAGATAGACATATCTGCGTTAGTGTCACCTCGACTCTTACAAATGCAATGCATGGTATGGACTCAATCTAGGCCGAACGCCTAAAACAGTGGCTCGATACCACTAAATGTGACATGCCACATGGTCTCTGGCACACTCTAATATTCCTCAATTAATTTATACAATGCTTTTGCATATAATTTCTGAAATACAATTTATTTAAACCCTTTATCAAAAGTATCATTTATTTAAGGTTCAAAATTTTTAAAGAAAAAAACCATTCTTAAACTGTTAAAAACAATTCCAATATATTTATTTCTTCATCTCCTAGTCCAATATCCAAAATCAATATCAAGATTTCCACATTTCAATTTCCATTTTCATTCATCATTCACATGTGATGTATATAAATCACAAGTAAACATTTACTATTCCATTAATAAATACAATTTTCATAATTTACATATACATCAATATACATTACACAAGTTTAATTACATATGAAGAAAAATCGCTACAAAATATCAAAATGACAAAATGGACTCACCCGAGGTCTCAGGGGCTCTCACGATCAGGATCTCCAGCATATCTACGCAGTAAAAAAAACGCGCTAAGCAATAATGCTTAGTGGTGCAATAATAAAATAAAAGAAAATATATAAATATGTATTGCATGTGCATGTTTTGTTTGTCATGTATTTGTATATTCATTCCTTTATTTCTTCTACATTGCTCATTTTCATTCATTCACCATCGATCACATATGCATCTCAAAGTGTAATAATAATCGCAGCACAGGCCAGTCTCAATGCAAAAGTCGAATGGCTAAAAGCCATGAAATCAGAATGGCATTTTTGCGAACCCTATTGGCATACCAAACTATCCAAACCAATCTTGTTAGGTATACTAGGGCATTTGAAACTCTTAAATTCGTCAATTTGTGAATTTCAACTTTTTTGGTGTTACTATTCATCATTGGTCAACAAAAATGTTGACTTTTGGAATAAAAATATGTACATTGCCTTTGGCACTCCCAACATACCACATTTGGTGTTTAAAACTTGTTGGCATTAAGTGTTAATGCAATTTCAAAGTGTAACCCACACAAGCAGAAAATTTCAGTTTTGGTGAGTCAATTTCACTGTTCCATTGGACACTGTTACTGTTGGAATTTGAAGAAATGCAAAACATGAAAGTTGTTCCTTATTTTGTCTAGTTGAATTTCCTTTTTTGAATCACTCCATTTGGAGTTTTGTAGCTCCAGATATGGCTCAAAAACCCAGGCTGTCCGGATTAGCAGTCTGCAGAAATTTACCATATCGACTTGAGTCACTTGGTTGAATGGGTTCTGGCCATAATTTGGGGTAGGTTCCTTCATGAAAGTTGTTTGTCTATGTCTTAACTTGTTGCTGTAAAAAGTTCAGACCAATTGACCAAATCTACAGTGACTTATGGCCAAATGAACAGTTATTGTTCATTTGGTCATTGTGGCTGAGTTTTGACCCTTTGCTTTGGTCTTTTGGGCATGGTTTCTTCAGCAAAAATGTGCCATTATAAGCCTAGTTTCATGTCCAATTGGCCAAACATCAATTGGACAAGCACAACAAGTTATGGCAGTGCAAAGGGACTAAAATTTATACTTTCACTTTACCATCCCATTTTTGAGTTCTAATTAGAGTCAACCTACCTAAACTTGTCACTAATTGAGCATTATAAAGTGCTCTAACCAGTTCCAAAGCTAAGTCACCAATTCACCATCCCAAACCATAATTACAACTAAATTTACTCATAAACCTTGTCTAACATACTTAGTTCAATCTTCATGCATTTTAATACCTCAACCATGATTTCCAACCACTCTAAGTTTGTTAAACAATCAAATTCAATCTCCCATAGGGCTGCTGAAATTTGAAGGTGCACTTAACACATGCAATTTACTTTAATTTCCTTAAAGTTTCTTAGCTCAAATAATGTTCTAACTAAAATTAAAGAAGAAGAATGAAATTTGTAGCACTAACCTCACTTAGGAGTTTTTCAAAGCTCAATTTCTTCACCTTCTTCTCTTCTTCTTACTATCAATCTTCTTCTCAAGGTGAAACAATTAATTTTTGCACTTAGAGGGTAGGGAAATATGATGGAAATGATGGGAGTTTAAAGCTTGGAAAAGCTTTCATGGAGGTGGCTTAGGAGATAGGGTTTGCTGCATGAGGAAGGGTGGCTGCTGCAAAATTTCATTTAATGTGGTCTCCTTTTATGTCTTTGATTAGTTTGGTCAAATGGGAGCTTAATGGTGATTGGTCAAAATTTTTAAATGATGTCATTATTGCCTTATTTTGGATTTTCTTCTCTTTTCTTTCACTACTCATTTCAAATTTCATTTCTAGTAATGTTTCTTCATATTTTATGTTATATTAATTATTTACTCAAGGGCAGTCGGCCAAAAATCACCTTTGAGATATTTTTCTAGGTATTTTCATGGCATTCTAATGCCATAGGAACCTCAATAACCCTTCTCTAAAGTCCCAAAAATTATTTTATAATTTTTTTAACTTGATTGTATTTTATTTCTAAAATTTTTACTAAATTTTTATTATTAATATTTGAGTTAATTATGGTTCTTGTCTTTAGTTTAAATATTTTTCCGGACATTCTTGTTACACAATCAATGTGAGTAAATGGAGATTTCTCAATTTTCCCTTTAAAACATCCAAAAACAAAACATTTCCAAGGACCCACTTAATGTAACTTGTTCAAAATCTAACCAAACAATGCTTACCAACTTCTTAAACATATTAAAAATAAGTTTAAAGTATATCATTGCAGTTCATGTTAAGGTCCCTCTGCATGCAACTCTATTTCCCAAAACCAAAAACTTAAAACCATACAAAAACCATTCAAAAATCACATGCAATCAAAACCATACTCTCCTGGTCATGAATTCATATGAAAAACATGTAGGAATTTTAATCTAAAAGAGGGAAAAAAATCACATATCTCTTATGGATCTAGGCAGAGAGATAGGGGGAAATCTTTAAGATCCTTTGAATTCTTGAATTCCCCAACCAAACCAAGACTTCTAGCTTCTAAAAGATCAAAATAAAAGAATTCAAGGAGGAAAATCCCTTTGCATGCAACAGAGGTTGAGAGAGAGAAGAGATATTCACTTTTCTTTTTAAATTTAAATTGAAATAGCTATTTATACCCCTACTATTGAGGAGACTTTTAGCTGCCGGAGTCCATTCAGTCCTAAAAGAGTATTTGAATAGCAAAAAGGACTTCGACTGCTAAAAGTTCGTTCTTTGATTTTCGAAATTTCTTTTGCCCAAAGTAACACTTAGAAAGCTTTTGAATTAATCCTTTAAAACATTTTTTTTTAAATTACATTTTTAACACCCGCGCGCGCACACATACACATACACACACATATATATTAAAAATGTATTTTAATATATTTAATTTCGCTAAAATATTCTATTAATGATAGAAATTTCGATACCAGAAAATAGTGGGTGTTACAGCAGGATTTTTTTATTAAAGAATCGATGAATTTCACATTTCTAAACCCTTTTTTTATTGCTTCACATGTTTTTTTTTTGTGGTTGAGATTTCGAAAGAGAAATTCTTTGTGGGATTGCAACTAACAAACTTTTCCTTAAAAGAACTAGCTAATTGGTCAAAGCTTTGCACTGATCCCACCGAAAGCCACTAGTACTACTTTTGGAGAAGCCCTGTTCACATGGTCAAAAAACCCTACACAAAATATAATTGTCAATATTTTACAATAACTGTAACACCCCTTACCCGGTCTATAGTGTAGCCGAGCAAAGTGTGCTACATTCGGTGCCGGAGCACCCTATTCTGTCTTGTCATGTATAATATTAATTCATTTATATTATATTATGTGTAGAAATTTTTTTTTATCCCATTCTGTCACATCATTTCTCATGCTAATCGTTCATGTACCATATCATAACATTACTCATAATATTTTCAAATAAAATAAACCTGCATTTTATTCATATAACATTACTCGCAATAATATACAATTTTATATACAATCCAAAATTTAGCTGCATATCTCCATCTGATTTATTACATACAATAACCAAAATACAAAATTTAACTATACATGAGCCCTACCAAAAAGAACTGGTGAGGTGACAATCTACACTGTAGCAGATCTGCTCAAGTCCTGTCTAGGCTCTACTGCTGCTGCTGCTGTGGCTCTCCTGTACCTACGCGTGGTAAGAACCAACGCGCTAAGCATAATGCTTAGTGGTGCATATATTGAAATAAAAATAAATAAATAACTGAAATAATTATTCTACGTGTATTCTTATAAGAAAATATAAAATTTTATGAATTTTCTAGGTCTTTTACATGTTTATAGAACTTTGGACAAAATAGATTAATCGGAGTCTTTTTATCATGTATCTTATGTTTGATTCATTGAAGTTCACCTTAACAATCTTCTCATGTATTTATTTCAATTAAGGATTTATACTCATTTCTGTGCCCAAGTAACCTATGACAGACTATAAAGACTAGATACACGGGAGTATACAAGTTAGACAGCCGTATGTCTATCAAGTATACAACGGTCATATCAGGCACAAGGCCAGCGGGCAGGCATAAGCCAGTAATAATAAAAATTGGCACTATGGCCATCGGGCAGGCATAAAGCCAGTAGAATAATCATGTTAGACATATGTTGTCTGTCAATGATTATCCCTGTAGGCAGTACTGCAATATGTAGTCCCTAATTGGTATACCAATCGATCCAAGCTATATAAATGAGTCTAGGTGTACTTTGGGCAGAATAATATTATTAAGTAATTATAATTTCATTAATTCATATTATTTTTATGCTTAACAATTTATTCTAATTCATTTCATGTCATATGCCTAATTGTTTTATGGACTTTTCTTTATGTCCAGATTTGGTGCACTGTTTTTACATAGCAGATTGACTAGGATGTGGCCACTGTTTAGCCACACTCCCTTCATAGAATTTATTTCTCTATGTCTTATAGTCACTCAAAAATTTTTATTACAATTTTTCAAGTTCTGTAGAATTAATTATGGCCAAATCACTGGCCTAGACTCATGTACCCTGTTCTACCAGGACTCATGTTTAAATCAGAAACTTTGACTCCCATTTTGGGGTTCTTATATTCATAATTTGAGGACCAAGTCTAAAACAAAGTTGGAGCCCTGTTTCTTAGGGTTCCAGATCTGTATGGCCCAACCTAATTGGAGTTTTCTTGTAGGAGATATAGCTAAATGTGTGTTCTGAGGTCAAATGGTTCTTTTGAAAATTTCCAGAATTTATATGTTAACTTAACCTAGTCAATTGACCTAGTTCCCTAGGTTTCTGGGTTTTGGTTAAAAGATCAATATTGTATATCTATGTCATATAAAACTTTTGCCGTTGGTTTCATTGCATTTGGATTTTTATAGACCAAGTTATGGCTATTTTCCCAAAACTGGTCGGTGAGCTTTAATCCAGAAAATTCTGGGCAGAATAGTGCAGGTCAGTTTCGTGTCCCGAATTGAGTCAACAATTTCATTTGGTTAGAGGCATTTCTGGGCTTGGTGTTCTCAATGAAAGTTTTAGTCCTAGGTCTAATATATCCACTGGTTAAAATTCAGATCATTTAGACTTGTCTAGAAGAAGTTATGGCCAAATGAACATGTACTGTTCATTTGGTCAATTTTCTGGGTTCAAGGTCTGGACATCCGAATTGGGACAGTAGTTTGGTCAACTTATGGACAGAATTTGGGCATGGTTTCTTCATGAAAAATGGGGGATTTTGTCTTAGATTTCATCTCCAATTGGCCTCATACCAATTGGAGCAACACAACTCCAGTTATAACTCAAACAATGCACTGGACTCAAAAGTCCGATTTTCCTGCATGAAAATCAACACTCCCAAACTCAATTCTCCCAACTCCACAAACTTCATTTAACATATATAGCACTTCTAATGGTCATTAAATCATCTCAACATCATCCATTTCAAGACACATATCAATTTCCTCAAGGTTAGGTCAAAAACCCTAACTCACAATTCTTCAATTCATGTAAACACATGCCAATCAATTTGTTCATCACAATTACTCATCAATATCACTAATAAACACAAATAATTTCCTCAAAACCATAAACTACAACTCATATAATGGTTGCTGAAATTTATAAATTTTCTATCCCTACAAATTTCTTTTAATTTTATATCAATCTAACTTAATTTAGTAAGCTTATCATACTTAGAAAAGAAATAGAAATAAATTAGTGCACTAACCTCTTTGAGATCAATTTCTTGGCTTGTTAAAACTTTGAGTTTTCTTCACTTTATAACAATCAAAATGTTCCTCTTGATGTGGAGATTAATTTTTATGAAAGGTGTTTAGGGTTTTGGGGTAGAAAGCTTAGGAAAAATCAAGCTCAAAGTTTGATGAAAATGGGGGAAGGGAACTCTAATGGTGGACGGCTTATAGAAGAAAGAAGATGAGGAGGTAAAATCTGAAATTTTAATCAATTTTTATCTCATTTTAACTCTCCTTATCTCTTCATAATAGTTGTTTAACTCCTATTGGTTACTTTCTCCTTTAATGATGTCATTATAAATAATTATATTTTTAATTCTTTCCTTTTCCTTTTCTTTCCTTTTCTTTTCTACTAAATTTCAATTTAATTTGTAGCAATATTTATTCATATTCTAGATTATAATAATTATTTATTTAACTGGACAAGTTGGCCAAAAATCATCTCTAAAGACGAAATGACCAAAATGCCCTCCGTTTGGCTTAATAGACTAAAATTGTCTGTACCGATTGAAAAATTTTTCTAAACATTTTCTTGGCATTCTAATGCCATAGTAACCTCAATGACTCTTCTCTAGAGTCTCAAAAATTATTTTATGAATTTTCTCACGTGCAGGGTCAGTTACCGTTACCATGATTTCCCTGCGATCACCCATCGCTAGGGCACCGGCTCATTTAACTTGATTGTATTTTATTTCTAAAATTTTTCTTTAATTTTTCTTACACTTATTTGAGTTATTTATGACTCCTCACTCTAGTCTAAATATTTTTCTAGACGTTCTTTGTCGGACCGACATCGGTCACGGAGCGATGAGAATGTACAGAATTGCTACTGTGAGGGTGTTACAATAACATAGTAGTTTGGAAATTAACAAGGTGACCCCTCGAATTAGTTGTAACACCCCTATGTTCGGTAGTGCGTTCTACTGTTTCGGTGACCGGTGTTGTCTGGACAGCTAGAATGCCTAGAACTACACTTAAATATTAATGAGGAGACATAAAATAATGAAATACAAGAAAATAAAATACAAGAAAAACAAAGGAAAAATAATAGCAATGAAATGTAACCAAGTTAAACGAGCCAAGAACCATAGCGATGGGTCACCACACCTAAAAGTTACGGCGTGGACCGTTGACTAGCCCTGGACTGCAGGGAACCCTGAAAAATATTTTTAAGACTTAAATAAACATCTATTGAAGTATAAATGTCATTAGAAATATCAAATAAAAATTAATTAATTAGTACAAAGAAAAATGAGAAATCGAGGAAACGACAAAACTCGGTGTTATCGAAAAATCGGGAATGCAACCCGAATAGGGGCATTGTGGTCATTTGACACTATAACACCCCTCACCCGTCTACAGAATAGCCGAGCAAGGCGTGCTACACGGCGTGCCGGAACACCTAGTCTGTGATTATTTCATTTACTGAACTCAATTTAATTTTAAGAAGTCTTTTATGTAATATTCATATCATGCTGATACTATTTTCATACTTTGATAAAATCAGTGTTTCAAGACTGGTAATAAAAATTTGGCAAGATGCCGTCTAAATTTAGGACAAACTGTCCTTCCAAACCTGTTGAAAATAGTTTAATATGATGATATCAAAATCTCAAATATTTCACAGTCTCTATTTCTCAGTAAAGTCAATAGACTTTTACAGTCATTAAACAGTTCCATAATACAGTCCATAATAATTTAAATATATACAAATAATCTCCATGTTATTTAATATGTACAAAATATTACAAACTTTAGAGCTTTCATAACATTATAAAATACAGGGCTGAATTTCAAATATACAACAAAAGTACAAAATACAAGATATCCTAAGTCCTACCATGTATGCAATGCAGTGCAGATGACTCTGGACTCTTGTGCAAATCTGATGTCTCACCCGGTCGTAGGTCTGCTGGGCTCCCCAGCTGTGTCTCCAATACCTGCGCGTTACAAAAGCAACGCACTAAGCAATTTTGCTTAGTGGTGCCAAATATGAAGAAATATACACTAAAATAAAGTAAATAAAGTGTTTACGAATTTTTTTTTTTATGGTGCTGTAAGTCAGTAGACTGGATTTATGTATTTGAATTTAATAGCACTTGAATTACTGCCCGTGTAGCCTATATACTGACCAGACTGGATAAACGGATATATTGGCACTGGGTACCTAGTATCTCGGGCCGTCACACCATCGGTCACAAAGTGTCTCCCGGTGTGCAAATAGCGTGGCTAAAAAGCCATATAGTCAATCTGGCAATAAGCCAAAAATAAATACACAATATGTATAGCCGTAGGCTATTAAAGTCACAGTGCGGCATAATAAGCCGTAAAAACACAGTATGACATAAAGCGATTTATAGAACAGCTGTCAGAATCCTATTGGCATGCCAACCTATCCATACTAGTCAACTAGGCAAACTAGGGCACATTATTAATTCATTGTCTAATTCTTCAATTTTTGGAGTTTACTAACTATTATATAATTCACAAGTCAATCCATATGTTGACCTTTTTAGGTAATATGAATAAGTTGTTTCTAGCATCAATATGTCACAATTTATATCTCAATATGCTGTCAATATAGTGCAATTTACCATTTTTACAAGTTGGCATTCATTGCCAAAATGCTTCAAGCATCATTGTATGCAAAATATCAAATTCTCAATTTTTGTGTGCTAGATTGGTCTAGCTTAAAGTCCTATTTCCCTTGGTTTTTAGCTTCTGGTCAAAGAAGAAAAATTGTAGCTCTATGTCTTATTGCACGCGGGGCAAAATTTCAGGTCATTCTGAGTTGTATAGACCAAGATATGGTCAATTTACTAAAGCTGGACAGATTGCACCTTTAGTGCAAAATTTGGTCAATTTTAGGTCAGTTTTGGTTCAGCAGTTTTTGTACCCAAACTTGTGCAAGCCATTTGACTTGGTTCTGGCCATTTCTGGGCTTTGGTGTCTTCATAATAATTGTAGATCTATGTCTAAACTAAGCATGATAAAAATTTCAGGTCAATTGGACCTGTTTTGAGTGAGTTATGGTCATCTAAAGGAATACTGTTCATATGGTCAAAAATCTGGGTTGCAAGGTTGCTAATCCGGATTTTGTCATTTTTAAGGTCAGTTTCTAGGCAGAATTTTGGCAACATTTCTACATGAAAGTTGGCCTATTTGGTGTCTAGTTTCACCCCCTATTGGCCTCATACCAATTGGGTTCATAGTTTGGCACTTATGGCCTAATTTATGTACTGCCTTCACACACAACCTGTGCAAAGCACATACACTTCCAATTTGATATTCCTTCTCCTCCTCATTTCTTCAATATTCAATCAATAACACTTCCACATATATATTGTACACAATTCCAGCAACACTTTTGGGCAGAATATTCAAGTGCTCAATGCACACAATTCATCATTAAGTTCAACATTCACTTCCACCAAAATTCAACATACTTCAATGTCAATATTACACATACACTTCAACATAATCATACTTCAATATCACTTACACTTGCTGCCCACAATTTAACATTAGCATATATTATTAATAACTACATGTTCACATACAAATTCATGCTATTAGGGGCTGCCAAATATGGCAGTTTACTCAAGGCATCAAAGTTCCATTTCACACCCTTAATTCAAATACTACATGCATATACTTAGATACAAACTTACTACAACTTTCATTTGAATTAATTAACCTTCATTTCCATTCATTAGAAGTAAAAATAACTCAAGCTCAACAAAGGTTCATGGCTGCCCAAAAATGGACAGGTCCATTTCTCACTATTTCTTTCATTTCTCTTCACCAAAATACTCATTTCAACCTAAACACAAGGTTTAGTAAAGCAAGGGAGAGATTTTGGGCACTTACAACTTTTGAAGCTTATCAAAACTTCACCAAATCTTGTTTTTCTTGTTGCCAATATCATCTCCAAGGTGAATAGGCAAGCTTTTATGAAGGAACCAAGTGAAAATGAGGGCTTGATGATGGAGAGAGAAAGCCACATGCATGGGCGGCCATGGAGGTTTTTGGGAGGAGCAATTCGGCAAGCTTTCTCGCAAGGTTGAAGATGACCCATTTCTGCCCACTAATGTTTATTTTATATACTTTATAATATAGTTAGTGGAGCACTAATAAATGTTTTAATGTTTAATTATACTAAGTTTCCTTTATTTACACATTTACCTCCTTTCTTTCACAATTTACATAATGTATCACAATTTAATTTTTCATGACATTTCTAAAGTGTAATATCATTTATTTTTAATGGACATTGAGGTCAAAAGGCAACACTATGTGTCAAATGACCAAAATACCCCACTTCGGGTTACATTCTTGATTTTTCGGTAACACCGATTTTTGTCTATTTCTCGATTTTTTTTTTCATTTTTCTTTGTACTAATTACTAATTTTTCTTTGATATTTCTAGTGTCAATTTGTCACACCCTACCGCTCTGTAAGGCATAACATGATCCCGTAGTATACCTAATGAATTACTAACTTCGTCTACTGATAACCCATTAAATATACTACAAGGGATTTTTAAAACTTTTCTCACTTCTTTTACAGTGGTGAGCACTATTTACAGGTGTTGAAAATTTTTTTTGAACTTAAGTGAAAGAGAAAACACATTTGAATTATTAGGAATTTCTATAAAAATTTTGGTGGAGTGCCTTCTGTATTTTGAATAAAATAGTTCTTCAGAAAACCTGTAAAAGCACTTCAATATAATTATCAATCTCCACTTCAACAGTTAAACAACACAATATCTTTTTCAACTCAAATCCATAATAATTTTTCAAAGACTGAGATAAAAGAAATATAATACAATTTTTTCAAGTCAAAATACTCATAATTTACTTTACAACTTCAATGTACAATTTTAATTTACATGTCACACCGTACCCCTCTGTAAGGCATAACATGATCCCGTAGAATACCTAATGAACTACCGAACTTCACCTACCGATAACTCATTAAGTACCCTACAAGGGATTTTTAAACAATTTTCATTTTTTTTTATAAGTGGTGAGCATTTTCTAATAAGTACTTAAAACATTTAGTTAAAATTAAAACTAGTTAATATTTTTGGCCCATTTTATTTTTACGCAAATTTTATAAAAATTTTGACAGAGTTCCCTCTGTATTTTGAGAAACCAGTTCTTCAAATACCTGTAAAAAGCACTTTTAAAAATTTTTCTCAACAACTGCTTCAATTTCATACTCAATCTCAATCAATTTCTCAACACATTTATCAACTTTCAAATTTCAAATCCACTATCCAATGATCATCAAAATACTAGCAATCCATTTCATTCAAATTAAATAAAATAGTTCCATTCATATTTCATTAGAAACAAAACAATTTAGATACATCATTACAAAATTTACATTAAGAGAATTTTTAACTACAATATATATTACAACTTTATACAATTTTTATACAAACTGCTCAAGACCCATTTTTACATGTCCATACATTTATGTGCAATATATACATCAGAAATATTTACAGTTAGGGTATAAATTATACCCGAAGACTTTAAGCTGATAGCTCCTCACACCTCAGCAGCTCAATCTGCTGCTCCTCTAGTCTCTGTATCTGCGACAGCAATAGAAGCTATCGCTGAGTACTAGGACTCAGTGGTGCACAACATACTAAAATAATCTTTATGCAGAATATAAATCACATTTATTCAAAAATTTAACTAAACATGAGTATTAAACACAAAACACAAATTATGAAATTTTAATGCAAACCAAGTTCATTTCGAAGAATCAAAACACATTTCATAAAACCCACAGTTAGATCATGCCGTTCGAAACAAATAGAATCTCAATAGCCAGAGGCTAAAGAGAAATCACATCACAAGGCTAGCTAGCTCAAATATATGGATATCCATTCACATCCTCTTCTACTGGCACACCTCAACACTTCTCCAGAGAAGGAATCAAAATTCGAAACTAATTACCCCCACTAGTCGTGCTAGTGAGGTGTTCAAATATATGGTCATGACACTGTGGTTTGAAAACTTATCTTAACAATTTGCTAAACATTGTCATTTCAATATACATAATAACTTTCAACAATTTAAATCAAAAACATCATAAGAATGCCATAATTCAATATTTTACATTATTCAAAACAGTATGCAAAAGATCATTATAAAAAGTATACGTTGTGCACAAACCTCAAGCGAGTCGCCTCTTGACCTTGACTCGGTTCCTCGGGTTTTTTCCCGGTATTCTTTTCAACTGAAACACACAATTTTACAATGTTTCAGTACTAGAACTTAACATAAATCCAAAATAAATTTAGCTTCACATTTACCTAGTTCTAACGTGTTAAATTCGACGTTCTCGAAATTTTTGTGTTTTGGGTTACTATTCACAACACTATTCAAGTCAAATAGTTGACTTTCTAAGGCTTAATAGGTATGGGAACTCCAACTTCACCCACATACCAAATTTTGGTCACTAAACTTGTTGGTTTTGGTCATTTTCTCAAAACTTAGGTCTTTTAGGCAAAATTGCCAATTTTCGGTTTTGGAGTCCTAAGTTGCACTGTTTCATTAGCCCTTTTACTGTTGGAATTTGGCAAAACTTCCTTCATAGAAAATGTTCCTTATTGCCTTAAGTGTATTCTAATTTTTGGATCACCCCAATTGGAGTTTTGTAGCTCAAGTTATAGTCAAAATACAATTACTATTCACATGCACTGTTCATGCTGCAATTTAGGTTCTGGCAGATTTTTGATCCAAATTCATTCAATAATTTGATCAAGTTAAGTCCATAATTTGGTCTAATTTCCTTCATACGAAATGTTCTACTATGTCTTAGGTTTCCATCGGTTCAAGAATTGTCTAAATCGGAGTTTTCTAGAGAGAGTTATAGCCATTGGAACTTTACTGTTCAAATGGAAATCTGCAGTTTTGCAGGTTCAGTAACTCAACTTTGCTGAATCATTTGATTAGGTTAATGGCATAATTTGGGGTGGTGTTCTTCATGAAAGTTTTAGACCTATGTCCTATCTAATTACTGGTAAAATTTCAGGTCATTTTGACCTTTCTAGCTCGAGTTATGACCAAATGAACAATTACTGTTCATTTGGTTAGTTTGTGCAGTGGCAGCCTGCTCTCATTTCACTTTGGTCAATTGGTTCACTAAGCTTTGGTCAGTTTTTAGCCATGGTTCCTTAATGAAAATTATGCTATTTTATGTCTATTTTCATCCCCAATTGGTGGCATATCAATTGGACTTTTAAAATTTCCATTTTGGTCCTTCAAAGTTGGCTTGGTCATGCTGCCAGCAGCATGACCATTTACCCTACGAATTTGACTTCCATTCCAACAATTCAAACACAACTCATTTGGTCACAATTGACCATTTTTCACTTCACAATAGGTCAAACATGCCATTTACTCATTTCTTACAATGTTGGTTCACAAACCCTAAGTGCAAAACTCTAAGTTCCATGTTTAGTTCATTTGTTGAATTATAAATGCATATTTAGTTCTTATTCACTTATTCTCACTTAACTACTTTCTAATTTGCATCAAAGCACCCATTTCAAACATAAACCCTAGCTGGTTGAACTCACATATAGTCCCTCAATAATTGTTTTCTTTCCATTTAAAGTTAATTTCTAACTTACATCAATTACTTAAACAAGAATTCAATAGATAATTTGAAGAATTTGTCACTAACCTCTTGTAGCTTTTCAAATCTTCACTTTTCTACTTCCCTTTTTAATTTCCTCCTTCACCACTCTTCTTACCAAGGTCAAATTTCAAGTTTTAATTAAGAGAACTAAGGGTTTTAGGGCTAGTTTAGGGGGGTTGCTCAAGGTCAAGATTGAGCTTTAATGGAGTATGAGAGGGAAAGAGGAAAGAGATGAAAGAAATAAGAGAAGTGTGTGTGTGTGTGTGTGACGGCAAGAAGGAAGACCACTTTTTAAATTTCCTTTTTTTTTTAATAATTATCTCTTTTTTTTCTAATTTTAATAATTTGACTTTATTGCATCATCTATGACATCATAATTCCTATATATATATATATGTATTTTCTTTATTTATTTTAGTTATGGAAGACCACAAAATTTCTAATTAATTAATTAATTAATTAAATTAATTAGCTTAGTTATGGCATCATGCATGAGGTCATGCATGATGTCATCACCTTTTTACTTTTTGATTCTTTTCCTTTTTTTTTTCTATTTTTCTATTAGTTCTTTAATTTAATTCTCGATTCTGAAATTTTCTTTTCTCCAATTTTATTTGATAGTTAGGTCAGGAGTCAGCTCTCTGGGTTAATTGACCAAATTGCCCCTCGCCGGTTCATCCCGGTTTGCAATTAATTCCATATTTCTTTCAACTCCCTGACCTAATTATTTGACAGACTTAACAATTCTTTTTCGTGATTTTCTCTTTTCCACTGTGTCCATAAGGGTCCTAAGGACCGCAGCGTCACTTTTTACGGTTAGAAATTTGAGTTTAAAATGACTTCGCAGTCATTCCCGAGAAGGTCACCCATCGCTGTGACTCTTGGCTCGTTTAACTTCTTTTGTTCTGTTTTTCTTATTTTTACTTAACTAATTGAACATTACTAATTATTTGTATTTGTGGCTTATCTAGTTGTCTTAAGTGTGGTTCTAATCCCCTTAACTGTCCGGACCGACACCGGTCACCGAAACAGTGAAATCTACTAGGCTATATAAACGGGGTATTACAATTCTCCCCCCCTTAAAATAAATTTCGTCTCGAAATTTTACCTGGTATCAATCTCTGAAGAGCTGTGGGTGCTGTCTCCTCATGTCTTCTTCTCGTTCCCAATTAGCCTCCTGGCCCGAGTGATGGTTCCACAGCACTTTCACCAACGGACTGCATACTGAATATCCCTTCTTTTCAAATCAATGTAGGACTTCTGACGGTCTGATGCAGTCTTAAGTCGACCTCTAATCACCCTGATTTTCTCTTCAGTTTGCTAAACGATTTCGGGTCCAATCATCTTTCTTTCACCCACGTCATCCTAACACGATGGGGTTCTACATTTCTTGCCATACAAAGCTTCATATGGAGGCATCCCAATGCTTGATTGGTAGCTGTTGTTGTAAGCAAACTCAATCAAAGGCAAGTGTGTATCCCAACTGCCCTCAAACTCAATCACACAAGCCCGTAGCATGTCCTCCAAGATCTGAATTATCCTCTCAGACTGGCCATCTGTCTGTGGATGGAATGCAGTACTAAAGTTCAATCTAGTTCCTAGAGCTCTCTGAAGACTACCCCAGAATCTAGAAGTGAACCTAGGATCTCTGTCTGACACGATGGATACTGGCACTCCATGCAGTCTCACAATCTCATCGATGTATAACCTGGCCAATCTATCCAAACTATAGTCCATTCGGACTGGCAGAAAATGAGCAGATTTAGTCAGTCTGTCAACAATGACCCAAACTGCATCATGACTCTTCTGTGTCTTCGGAAGTCCCATCACAAAATCCATCGTTATTCTCTCCCATTTCAACTCTGGTACTGGTAGTGGATGTAACAACCCAATGGGTACTTGATGCTCTGCCTTTACTTGCTGACAAGTTAGGCATTTAGAAATAAACTCTGCCACATCTCTTTTCATACCCATCCACCAGTAATGCTCCTTTAGCCCTCTATACATTTTTGTACCACCAGGGTGCATGGCAAAAGGAGACTCATGTACTTCCTTCAAAATGATCTTCCTCAATTCAACATCATTAGGAACACATATTCTGCCCTGGTGTAGCAGTAGACCATCATCTCTGATTGAGAATTCTGGTTTCTTGCCCTGCCTAACTTCTTCCAACGACTTACGATACTTCGATCATTACGAGCGACCATTCTAATCGATCAATCAACACCGGTTTGTACATGCCATGCAACTGCTATCTGCCCATCATCATTAATCTCTAAGCTGGCATGCAATGATCTCAACTCATGTACCAAAGACAAAAGAGTAACCCGTAGACTTGCCATAGTCTTGCGACTTAAGGCGTCAGCCACAACATTAGCTTTCCCTGGCTGATAGTCTATCAGACAATCATAGTCTTTTATCAACTCTAACCATCTCCTCTGTCTCAAATTCAGCTCTTTCTGGGTGCCCAAATACTTCAAACTCTTATGATCTGTATAGATGTAGCACTTCTCCCCATACAAATAATGTCTCCAGATCTTAAGAGCAAACACTATAGCTGCAAGTTCCAAGTCATGTGTCGGATAATTCCTCTCATGCGGTTTTAGCTGGCATGATGCATAGGCAATGACATTTCGATCTTGCATCAATACACAGCCTAACCCATTGTGAGAAGCATCACTATATACTGTATATTCTTTACCCGGAGTAGGTAAAGTCAGGACTGGAGCTTCAGTCAAACATCTCTTCAATTCATCAAAACTCTGCTGGCATTTGTCCGTCCACTGAAATTTTACATCTTTTCTAAGCAGCTTGGTCAATGGAGATGCCAACATGGAGAATCCCTTCACAAATCGATGGTAGTATCCAGCTAAACCCAAAAAACTATGAATTTTTGTGACATTTCTGGGTGGCCTCTAATTAAGGACAGCTTCAATCTTACTTGGATCTACCTTGATGCCCTATTCTGATACTACATGCCCCAAGAAAGATATTTCTCTCAGCCAAAATTCACACTTCGACAATTTGGCATATAGCTGTTTCTCTCTCAAAGTCTGTAGTACAATCCGCAGATGTCTATCATGCTCTTATGCATTCCTCGAATAGACCAATATATCATCTATGAATACCACAACAAATTGGTCGAGGTATGGTCTGAAGATAGTGTTCATCAGATCCATAAAAGTAGTAGGAGCATTAGTTAACCCAAATGGCATAACCAAAAACTCATAATGGCCATAGTGGGTTCTGAAGGCAGTTTTAGCAATACTCTGTTCTTGTACTTTCAGCTGATAATAACCTGATCTCAGGTCAATTTTGGAGAACACAACTGCACCCCTCAACTGATCAAACAAATCATCAATACGGGGCAATGGATATCTATTCTTTATTGTCACCTTATTCAACTGCCGATAATCAATGCATAACCGGAGAGTGCCATCCTTCTTCTTTACAAACAACACTGGTGCTCCCCAAGGTGACACACTAGGGCGGATAAAGCCCTTGTCAAGCAACTCTTACAATTGTACTTTTAACTCTTTTAACTCTGCAGGTGCCATTCTATATGGCGTTATGGAGATTGGGTCCACACCAGGCATAACATCAATCTCAAACTGCACCTCTCTTTCTGAAGGTAATCCTGGCAATTCATCAGGAAATACATCCAAAAAATCACATACAGTAGGGATGTCCCTTAGTGCTGGACTCCCCACTTGGGTGTCTATCACATGTGCCAAGTATACTTCACACCCCTTTCTGATCATTCTTCTGGCTAGTGCAACCGAAATAATGTTTGATGGTAGTAAATGCCTCTCCCCATGTATTACCACATCACCGTATAAAGGGAGACCAAAAGTGACTATCTTCAATCTACAGTCAATCATGGCATGATGCCTGGCTAACCAATCCATGCCTAAGATGATATCATACTCTCTGAAGGTCATTTCAATCAAGTCTGACGAAAAAACATGTCCTTGGATCACCAAAGGACAGTCTCTATAAATTTTGTTGACCCGGACCTCTTGTCCTAACAAACTAGTTACTAGCACTTCAAAATCCATTTGCACACATGGAACAGCAAGTGAACTAACTATACTAGCGCTAACATATGAATGGGTTGAACCCGGATCAAACAACACAAATACTTCTTGATTAGAGACAGAGAATATACTAGCTACCACGTCAGAAGTCTCAGTCTCTTCTCGCTGTCCCATTGTGTAGATTCTGGTTGAAGCACTTACTTGTCTGGCCCGACCAATCGTGCTCGATCACTCAAGTAGTGCCTCTACCTCTACCTCTTCCTCACCTTGGCCCGTGAACCTGCGAGGCGGGACTCAGAATAGATCCTCGGCGAGTAGGAGCTGAACTATATCTCGGAGCACTAGTACAGTCTTTAGCTATATGGCCCTTGCCACCACAGTTAAAGCAGGCTCCAGTGGCCCAGTAGCACTCCCCCCCATGAATCTTGCCATAAGTCTCACAGGGGCGGGCAGAATGTGAACCCCTGCTCGACTGCTGACCAGACCTAGGGGGTCTTTGTCCGGAGAATCGGCCCCTACCAAATCTTCCACCTCGACCCTTGCTAGGTCCACTAAACTTCTTCTTTTTCCCAGAAGTCCCACCAGAACTAGACTCTACAGACTTTCCCCCTTGTCTTTGTCTGATTTCTCGGCTTTGATTTTTCTTTCATTGGGGTTGCTTCTGATTCTATTCTTTCCAACTCAAGTGCTTGAGACATGAGCTCTGAAAAGTTGCTGTGTCGGAATCCCACAACTTGCATCCTTATGCTGGGCTTCAAACCCGTCTCAAATCTCTTGCACCTTGCCTTGCTAGTAGTAAGGAGACTCCCCGCATAGTGACTCAGGGGGGAGAACTCTCTCTCATACTCTGCCACTGATCGATTTCCTTAATTCAAACTAAAAAATTCTTTCAGTTTCTGATCAACATATGCATCTGGGATGTATTTCATGCGAACTCTCGATGAAGTCATCCTGTGTCAAGATCGGTGGTTCAGCCAAGCTGTGGGGGATGGTTTTCCACCAATCATACGCATCCCCTTGCAGTAACGACACAGAATACTCAAACTTCAGCTCATCTTGGTAGTGCAACTTCTTAAATACTCTGTCCATTCTTTCAAGCCATTGCTCTGCCTCTAAAGGGTCCACTGTACCCTTAAATTCTACAGCCCCATACTTCAGTAATTTATCATATTGTCTGGCTGGAGGCAGTGGTTGTGCCACAGGTGGTTGGGGTGGAGCTTGAGCAGGCATACCCCTAGCCATTTGTTGAAACATCGCAGCCATCTGCTGTGCAAACTGTGCAGGGAACTGCGGCATTTACGGGGCTAGTGCTACTGACCCACTGACATTCGGTAAAGCTGGGGCTTCCCCTTGTGCCTCAGCTTCAATAAACTGCTCAACTGAGTGATCCCCTTCTTCCATTTCGGACTAAAGTTAGGGTATCTCCTGAACAAGTAACACAAGGAGATTTACCTCCGTTAGTTCATATTCATGATGTAATGCATTGTATGTAACAATTATGGACATTGAGCAGTTGTACTTAACAAAGAAAAGACACAAATTCATAGGTTAAAACATACTTCAAAAATTTGCTCTGATACCACTAAAACATGTCACACCTTACCCCTCTCTAAGGCATAACATGATCCCGTAGAATACCTAATGAACTACCGAACTTCACCTACCGATAACTCATTAAGTACCCTACAAGGGATTTTAAAACAGTTTTCATTTTTTTTTATAAATGGTGAGCATTTTCTAATAAGTACTTAAAACATTTAGTTAAAATTAAAACTAGTTAATATTTTTGGCCCATTTTATTTTTACGCAAATTTTATAAAAATTTTGACAGAGTTCCCTCTGTATTTTGAGAAACCAGTACTTCAAACACCTGTAAAAAGCACTTCTAAAAATTTTTCTCAAAAACTGCTTCAATTACATACTCAATCTCAATCAATTTTTCAACACATTTATCAACTTTCAAATTTCAAATCCACTATCCAATGATCATCAAACTACTAGCAATCCATTTCATTCAAATTAAATAAAATAGTTCCATTCATATTTCATTAGAAACAAAACAATTTAGATACATCATTACAAAATTTACATTAAGAGAATTTTTAACTACAATATATATTACAACTTTATACAATTTTTATACAAACTGCTCAAGACCCATTTTTACATGTCCATATATTTATGTGCAATATATACATCAAAAGAAATATTTACAGTTAGGGTATAAATTATACCCGAAGACTTTAAGCTGATAGCTCCTCACACCTCAGCAGCTCAATCTGCTGCTCCTCTAGTCTCTGTATCTGCGATAGCAATAGATGCTATCGCTGAGTACTAGGACTCAGTGGTGCACAACATACTAAAATAATCTTTATGCAGAATATAAATCACATTTATTCAAAAATTTAACTAAACATGAGTACTAAATACAAAACACAAATTATGAAATTTTAATGCAAACCAAGTTCATTTCGAAGAATCAAAACACATTTCATAAAACCCACAGTTAAATCATGCCATTCGAAACAAATAGAATCTCAATAGCCAGAGGCTAAAGAGAAATCACATCACAAGGTTAGCTAGCTCAAATATATGGATATCCATTCACATCCTCTTCTACTGGCACACCTCAACACTTCTCCAGAAAAGGAATCAAAATTCGAAACTAATTACCCCACTAGTCGTGCTAGTGAGGTGTTCAAATATATGGTCATGACACTGTGGTTTGAAAACTTATCTTAACAATTTGCTAAACATTGTCATTTCAATATACATAATAACTTTCAACAATTTAAATCAAAACATCATAAGAATGCCATAATTCAATATTTCACATTATTCAAAACAGTATGCAAAAGATGATTATAAAAAGTATACGTTGTGCACAAACCTCAAGCGAGTCGCCTCTTGGCCTTGACTCGGTTCCTCGGGTTTTTTCCCGGTATTCTTTTCAACTGAAATACACAATTTTACAATGTTTCAGTACTAGAACTTAACATAAATCTAAAATAAATTTAGCTTCACATTTACCTAGTTCTAACATGTTAAATTCGACGTTCTCGAAATTTTTGTGTTTTGGGTTACTATTCACTACACTATTCAAGTCAAATAGTTGACTTTCTAAGGCTTAATAGGTATGGGAACTCCAACTTCACCCACATACCACATTTTGGTCACTAAACTTGTTGGTTTTGGTCATTTTCTCAAAACTTAGGTGTTTTAGGCAAAATTGCCAATTTTCGGTTTTGGAGTCCTAAGTTGCACTGTTTCATTGGCCCTTTTACTGTTGGAATTTGGCAAAACTTCCTTCATAGAAAATGTTCCTTATTGCCTCAAGTGTATTTTCATTTTTGGATCACCCCAATTGGAGTTTCGTAGCTCAAGTTATAGTCAAAATACAATTACTGTTCACGTGCACTGTTCATGCTGCAATTTAGGTTCTGGCAGATTTTTTATCCAACTTCATTCAATAATTTGATCAAGTTAAGTCCATAATTTGGTCTAATTTCCTTCATACAAAATGCTCTACTATGTCTTAGGTTTGCATCGATTCAAGAATCGCCTAAATTGGAGTTTTCTAGAGAGAGTTATAGCCATTGGAACTTTACTGTTCAAATGGAAATCTGTAGTTTTGCAGGTTCAGTAACTCAACTTTGCTGAATCATTTGATTAGGTTAATGGCATAATTTGGGGTGGTGTTCTTCATGAAAGTTTGAGATCTATGTCTTATCTAATTACTGGTAAAATTTCAGGTCATTTTGACCTTTCTAGCTCGAGTTATGACCAAATGAACAATTACTGTTCATTTAGTTAGTTTATGCAGTGGCAGCCTGCTCTCATTTCACTTTGGTCAATTGGTTCACTAAGTTTTGGTCAGTTTTTGGCCATGGTTCCTTAATGAAAATTGTGCTATTTTATGTCTATTTTCATCCTCAATTGGTGGCATATCAATTGGACTTGTAAAATTTCCATTTTGGTCCTTCAAAGTTGGCTTGGTCATGCTGCCAGCAGCATGACCATTTACCCTACGAATTTGACTTCCATTCCAACAATTCAAACACAACTCATTTGGTCACAATTGACCATTTTTCACTTCACAATAGGTCAAACATGCCATTTACTCATTTCTTACATTTTTGGTTCACAAACCCTAAGTGCAAAACTCTAAGTTCCATGTTTAGTTCATTTGTTGAATTATAAATGCATATTTAGTTCTTATTCACTTATTCTCACTTAACTACTTTCTAATTTGCATCAAATCACCCATTTTAAACATAAACCCTAGCTGGTTGAACTCATATATAGTCCCTCAATAATTGTTTTCTTTCCATTTAAAGTTAATTTCTAACTTACATCAATTACTTAAACAAGAATTCAATAGATAATTTGAAGAATTTGTCACTAACCTCTTGTAGCTTTTCAAATCTTCACTTTTCTACTTCCCTTTTTAATTTCTTCCTTCACCACTCTTCTTACCAAGGTCAAATTTCAAGTTTTAATTAAGAGAACTAAGGGTTTTAGGGCTAGTTTAGGGGGGTTGCTCAAGCTCAAGATTGAGCTTTAATGGAGTATGAGAGGGAAAGAGGAAAGAGATGAAAGAAATAAGAGAAGTGTGTGTGTGTCTGTGTGACGCCAAGAAGGAAGACCACTTTTTAAATTTCTTTTTTTTTTAATAATTATCTCCTTTTTTTCTAATTTTAATAATTTGACTTTATTGCATCATCTATGACATCATAATTCCTATATATATATATTTTTTTTCTTTATTTATTTTAGTTATGGAAGACCATAAAATTTCTAATTAATTAATTAATTAAATTAATTAGTTTAGTTATGGCATCATGCATGAGGTCATGTATGATGTCATCACCTTTTTACTTTCTGATTCTTTTCCTTTTTTTTTTCTATTTTTCTATTACTTCTTTAATTTAATTCTCGATTCTGAAATTTTCTTTTCTCCAATTTTATTTGACAGTTAGGTCAGGAGTCAGCTCTCTAGGTCAATTGACCAAATTGCCCCTCGCCGGTTCATCCCGGTTTGTAATTAATTCCATATTTCTTCCGGCTCCCTAACCTAATTATTTGACTGACTTAATAGTTCTTTTTCGTGATTTTCTCTTTTCCACTGTGTCCATAAGGGTCCTAAGGACCGCAACGTCACTTTTTACGGTTCGAAATTTGAGTTTAAAACGACTTCGCAGTCATTCCCGAGAAGGTCACCCATCGCTGTGACTCTCGGCTCGTTTAACTTCTTTTGTTCTGTTTTTCTTATTTATACTTAACTAATTGAACATTACTAATTATTTGTATTTGTTGCTTATCTAGTTGTCTTAAGTGTGGTTCCAATCCCCTTAACCATCTGGACTGACACCGGTCACCGGAACAGTGAAATCTACCAGGCTATATAAACGGGATATTACATTACAACTGCTCAAAATCAAGAATATATACATACAGTGAACATACATTACAGTACAAAATGCAAAATGTGGTATACTTAATATACCCGATGATTTCTCGCTGAATGTGCTAGCAGCCTAGTCTACTGCCCTGTCAATCTGTCTACCTGCGACAGCAATGAAAAGCTATCGCTGAGACAATGTCTCAGTGGTGCACAACATTAACCAAATACAACTTTAAATCACAATTCATAAATCATATAAATGATGGATACGTAAAACCATAGTTAAATTCAAGAAAATGAATGTCATAAGGAATTTAACACAATATCACAATAAATCTCAGTAATCAAAACGTAGTTAAATTCAAAAGACAATGAATGTCAATAAGAATTTAAACTCCATTTCACAAATTATCAAAGCTCATAATAACACAATTTAGTCAAATAATTTATGAACACAGTGTTGCCAATTCATACACAACTTAAGCCATGATAAAAAATTTCCGATCAATGCCGCGTTGTACACCACGACAAAGCAATCACAACCCCACTAATCGAAATCAATGAGGAAGGGAGCTAGCTATATAATGAGTACTCATTCGATCACCTCAACTGGTAAACCAGAGAGGGAGAAAAATAAAAGATCACTAGTCCATAAATGGAGAAGGAAAATAAACGATCACAACCCCATAAATGGAGAAGGAATGATATGATACTGTCATGCTAAGTGTGAACACAAAATCAATTCCAAACATTTTATTCAAATGATTCGTGAGAATCCAATAAATTTCGAAAGTCATAATTTCATTCACAAAATGGCAACACAATTCATAAGTAACTTCAATTTTCACAAATCACACTAAATAATTTTTTCCACAGTTTCAACTATTTACAATGCTTTTCAAGCAATAAGCATCCATTCAAACACATTTCCATAATTAAAAACAATAATATACAAATAGTCATAATTTATTTCAATTGAAAAATTCAAAAGAAATAACTGTTGTGCACAAACCTCTGATAACTGTCTCCTGGCCTTGACTCAGTGTTTCCTTTCCTTTCCCTGAGTCTTTGCTAACTGAGAAACACAATTTGAAGTGTTTCAGTACTCATTTAAACTGTCTCTAACGATAATGCTTGATAATTAATTCACTGAATTCTATTATTTTCTTAGTCAACTTAATATGTCGACCCTCGATGCATTCTAGGTAAATTAGGTTTTAATGTTACTATTATGTTACATTCGATAGTCTTTTAGGGTTGGTACATACTACCAAGTTCATTTCCATGTATCTTGCATTTTCTTGCATTTTGCTGGATTCCAGGATACTAGTTTGACGTAGCCGACGACCTAGTTCCCTCAGCTTTCGGGTTTCGATAAAAAATACAAACTTGTAGATCTATGTCTTATGGAACGCGGAGCAAAATTTTAAGTCATTCTGAGTTATGTAGAGCAAGTTATGGTCATTTTACTATTGCTGGTCAAATTGCACCAAAATTGGTCACTTTAGGTCATTTTAAGTCATTTTAGGTTCGGCCATTTTTAGGACCCGAACTTGTGCAAGCTGTTTGACTTGCTTATGGTCATTTCTAGGCTTTTGTGTCTTCATAAGACTTGTAGGTATGGTTCTTAACTATTCATGATCAAAATTTCAGGTCAATTGGACTGTTTTGTGTGAGTTATGGCCTAAACACTAATTGCTGCATAAATGATCAATTTTCAGGCCTTATTTGCACTTAATCCGGATTTGGTCATTTTTCAAGCTACCTTGCAAGCAGAATTTTGGCATGCTTCCTTCATGAAAGTTGGCACATTTTGTGCCTAGTTTCACCTCCAATTGGTCTCATGCCAATTGGAGCCACACACTTAAAGTTATAGGCCTAAAACTCAAACTGCCTTATTGCATTTCTTCCATACACATCAAGGATCACTCCTAACACTTGCCAAACTTAACATTCAAGCCAATTCTGGTTGTACCATGACCTAAACATAATTCACAACACATTATAGGTCAGTTTGGCAGCTTACAATTACATTCAATGTGCACCAACAAGTGCAGAATTTTTCAATCCAATTTACAACAATTCAATCACCTATACATGCTCATTTACATGTCCCACTTCACACCACCATACACACACTCAAACTGCCATAACAACCAACACATTTTAACATCATTATTCCATAAACCAAACATGAAATAAAATCCTTATGGTTCACCAAACCAGGCTGCCAATTTATACCTCATTTTGAATAAAGTTCCAAGCTTCCAAATTCAAGTATACATTCACAATATACTTAGTATACATCACCCAATCAATTTCCTACACACATATATATTTAATCAATCCTTTAATCCACCATTTACAAGCAAAAATAAACTGTCTTTAAAGTGTTTCCATGGCTACCAAAAGTACACTTCCCCATTCAACATCAAACTTCAAAAATCTCTCCATAAATCAAACACCCATAACATCCTTACAAACTTTAATTAAACAATAATAAAAAAAACACAAACTTACCACTTTTGAAGCTTCTTAAAAACTCATCAAAACTTACCTTTCTCACTCCCTAAATGCTGCCCAAGTGGTGTAGACTAACTTTGATGAAGGAACTTAGGAAGAAATTAGCTTACTTCATGCATGCATGGAGCTTTGCCATGGACGGCCATGGAGGAAGTTGAGAGAAGAAAATGATTTAGCTGGTTCTAGTTTGGGAGGTTGAAGAAGGTGATTTGTTTCTGCCCAAAAATGTGTAGTGGTCCACTTAGGTAAGGTGAGTGGAGCACTAAGTAAGAATTAATGATTTTTTTATTCTTAATTTTCCAAATTCTCACATTAAGCTTCCCATTTTTCATATTTAAACTTTGTACCACTAATTTAATTTTTTATGACATTTTACAAATATAATATCATGTATTTTTAATGGAAATTTAGGTCAAAAGACAACTCGGGGTGTCAAATGACCACAATGCCCCTGTTCGGGTTGCATTCCCGATTTTTCGGTAACACCGGGTTTTGTCCGTTTTTCGATTTCTCACTTTTCTTTGTACTAATTATTTAATTTTTCTTTGATATTTCTAATGATATTTATACTTCAATAAATATTTATTTGAGTCCTAAAAATATTTTCCAGGGTTTCCCGCAGTCCAGGGCTAGTCAACGGTCCATGCCGTGACTTCCCGGTGCGGTCACCCATCGTTAGTGTTCTCGGCTCGCTTAACTTGGTTACATTTCTTTGCTATTATTTTTCCTTTGTTTTTCTTGTATTTTCTTTCCTTGTATTTCATTATTTTATGTCTCCTCACTCATATCAAAGTGTAGTTCTACGCATTCTAGCTGTCCGGACAACACTGGTCACTGAAATAGTAGAACGCACTACCGAACACAGGGGTGTTACAATTCTTTCCCCCTTAAATTAATTTCGTCTCGAAATTTTACCTGGCATTAGTCTCTGAACAGCTGTGGGTGCTGTCTCCTCATATCCTCTTCACGTTCCCAAGTAGCTTCCTGGCCTGAATGATGGTTCCACAGCACTTTAACCAAGTGTATCTGTTTATTCCTCAGCTGCTTCACCTCATAAGCCATAATTTCTATGGGTTCTTCCTCATATGAGAGGTCTGGATTTACTTCAATCTCTTCAACTGATAGTACATGAGATGGGTCTGATCTGTACCTCCTTAACATGGACACATGGAAGACATTGTGTATCCTTGCTAACTCTGGAGGTAATGCCAACCGATGTGCCAAAGGACCCACTCTTTTCAGAACCTCATATGGTCCGATGAAACGAGGACTCAGTTTCCCCTTTCTACCTAATCTCATAATCCTCTTCCAAGGAGAAACTTTGAGGAATACTTTATCACCCACTGCATATTTAATATCTCTTCTCTTCAGATCATCATAAGACTTCTGGCTGTCTGACGCAGCCTTGAGTCTATCTCTGATCAATTTGATCTTTTCCTATGTCCGCTGAACAATTTCTGGCCCAATCATCTTTCTTTCACCAACTTCATCCCAATATAGGGGAGTTCTGCACTTTCTGCCATACAAAGCTTCATATGGAGGCATCCCAATGCTTGATTGGTAGCTGTTGTTATAAGCAAACTCAATCAAAGGCAAGTGTGTATCCTAACTACCTTCAAATGCAATCACACAAGCCCGTAGCATATCCTCCAATATCTGAATAACCCTTTCAGGTTGGCCATGCATGCGTGGGTGGAATCTTTGTCTTTGAAGTTCAATCTAGTTCTTAGGGCTCTCTGAAGACTACCCCAGAATCTAGAAGTGAACCTAGGATCTCTGTCAGATACAATCGATACTGGCACTCCATGCAATTTTACAATTTCATATATGTACAATCTGGCCAATCTTTCCAGGCTATAGTCCATCCGAACTGGCAAAAAGTGAGCAGACTTGGTTAGTATATCAACTATAACCTATACTGCATCATGACTATTCTGTGTCCTCGGAAATCTCATCACAAAATCCATAGTTATCTGTTCCCTTACAATGCTTCATAGGGTGCCACTTTTATGCTAGCTTGACACTTATTAATGTATACAAATTCTGTTAGTGGGATGTATCTGTCCCATCTCCCTCGGATTCAATGACACAAGTTCTCAGTATATTCTTGAGGGCTTATCACATATTATAGGTTATTATTATCATTTCATTTCATTATTTATAGAAACTCAATTAGTTTCAAAATTTACCTGAATCACTTGTTTCGACTGTCCATCCGTCTGAGGATGATAAGTCGTACTGATATCTCTAAGCTTATAGCAATTCTTGTAGTGTAGTTCACATTAATGTAACTGAGTCACTGACTCCAGCTACCTTACAAGTGTAGTCTTTTGATAGGCTAGTTCTGAAGTTTTAAATTTCTGACTAAAATTTTTCACATTTATTTCCCTTAATAGTACTCTATTCTGGCGCAACTGTATCAATTTATAGATTGCTTACAAATATTCTTAATTTATTGTACCACGAGGAAGCACGTAGCTCTACACAATAATCCCGTGTCGGTACTATAATCTGCAGCTTACAATACAAACATCGAGAACATTATATAGTCACTATGTTATAACCTCATGGACTAGGTTTTCTAACATCTTATCTTTCTCGAATCCACTAATATCCCAAACCGATTCTGATTACAATATCCATTAATAATTACTAACAGTAACATCTTTGCCCTCATCTAGAGCAATTCTATTACTGTAACTTACTTTTAGGTCCTCTTGCCTTACATTAAGTAGGCTCGCCAATTAGCTTTATAATTTATGGTATGTTAGAAAATACTTTTAGCTAACAATTCTTCCAAAATTAATGTCAATCATTCTTGTTATTGTAGTTTTGATCCTAAAAGACTAGTCACTAACGCATTAAAATTTATTCCCCTGTAAAGGAATAACAACAGAACATATAGTTCTGACACTAACACACAACTAAGTAGTGCTGGGATCAAATAATAACTAATTATTTCTTTCAAAAATTAAGAACTTACCAGCAGCTACATCTAAAGTTTCTGCTCTTTCTCCTTGGCGCATAGTGGATGCTCTGACTGGTGCGCTACTATATTCGGGTTGATTCACTGTGTTATAGTGGTGAGGAGTACCAATTCTATTTCTATCTCGGCTCTGACTGACGGTCTGTGAACTCCGAAAAGCAGATCGAGGTGCTCTAATACAGTCTTTAGCAAAGTGTCCAAGTTTTCCACAATTGTAGTAGGCTCCAGAGGCCTTACGACAAATACCTTCATGTAGCTTACCACAAACATGGCAGAAACGGGCAGAATAGGAACTTCTGGTTGTTCGACGACTAGATCTTGGTGTTCTCTGCCCTGATGATCCGCCTTTATCATATCTCTGAGCTCGGGGTTCCTCAAATTCTTTTCTCTTCCCCAAATTACTATTTGAGCTCTGACCCATAGGTTTCTCCCTCTTTTCTACTTCACACAGCCCTTGTGGGGGTTGGGTCTGTACTTGGGCTTGGGCTGACAGATTATCAGCCATTTGTTAGAAGAAAGTGGTCATTTGCTGGGCCACTTGTGTAGTAATTTGTACTGATAACCCATTAAATACACTACAAGGGATTTTCAAAACTTTTCTTACTTCTTTTACAGTGATGAGCACTATTTACAGGTGTTAAAATTTTCTTTTTGAACTTAAGTGAAAGAGAAAACACATTAGAATTATTAGGAATTTCTATAAAAATTTTGGCGGAGTGCCTTCTGTATTTTGAATAAAACAGTTCTTTAGAAAACTTGTAAAAGCACTTCAATATAATTCTCAATCTCCACTTCAACAGTTAAACAACACAATATATTTTTCAACTCAAATCCATAATAATTTTTCAAAGACTGAGATAAAAGAAATATAATACAATTTTTACAAGTCAAAATACTCATAATTTACTTTACAACTTCAATGTACAATTTTAATTTACAACTGCTCAAAATCAAGAACAATATATACATATAATTAACATACATTATAGTACAAAATGAAAAATGTGGTATACTCAATATACCCGATGATTTCTCGCTGAATGTACTATCAGCCTAGTCTGCTGCCCTGTCAATCTGTCTACCTGCGACAGCAATGAAAAGCTATCGCTGAGACAATGTCTCAGTGGTGCACAACATTAGCCAAATACAACTTTAAATCACAATTCATAAATCATATAAATGATGGATACGTAAAACCATAGTTAAATTCAAGACAATGAATGTCATAAGGAATTTAACACAATATCACAATAAATCTCAGTAATCAAAACGTAGTTAAATTCAAAAGACAGTGAATGTCAATAAGAATTTAAACTCCATTTCATAAATTATCAAAGCTCATAATAACACAATTTAGTCAAATAATTTACAAACACAGTGTTGCCAATTCATACACAACTTAAGCCATGACACAAAATTTCCGATCAATGCCGCGTTGTACACCACGACAAAGCAATCAAAACCCCACTAATTGAAATCAATGAGGAAGGGAGCTAGCTATATAATGGGTACTCATAATAACACAATGAGGAAGGAATGATATGATACTGTCATGCTAAGTGTGAACACAAAATTAATTCCAAACATTTTATTCAAATGATTCGTGAGAATCCAATAAATTTCTAAAGTCATAATTTCATTCACAAAATGGCAACATAATTCATAAGTAACTTTATTTTCACAAATCACACTAAATAATTTTTTCCACAGTTTCAACTATTTACAATGCTTTTCAAGCAATAAGTATCCATTCAAACATATTTCCATAATTAAAAACAATAATATACAAATAGTCATAATTTATTTCAATTGAAAAATTCAAAAGAAATAACTGTTGTGCACAAACCTCTGATAACTGTCTCCTGGCCTTGACACAGTGTTTCCTTTCCTTTCCCTGAGTCTTTGCTAACTGAGAAACACAATTTGAAGTGTTTCAGTACTCATTTAAACTGTCTCTAATGATAATGCTTGATAATTAATTCACTGAATTCTATTATTTGCTTAGTCAACTTAATATGTCGACCCTCAATGCATTCTAGGTAAATTAGGTTTTAATGTTACTATTATGTCACATTCGATAGTCTTTTAGGGTTGGTACATACTACCAAGTTCATTTCCATGTATCTTGCATTTTCTTGCAATTTGCTGGATTCCAGGATACTAGTTTGACCTAACCGGACGACCTAGTTCCCTCGATTTTAGGGTTTCGGTCAAAACTACAAACTTGTAGATCTATGTCTTTGGAACATGGGGAAAAATTTCAGGTCATTCTAAGTTATGTAGAGCAAGTTATGGTCATTTTACTATTGCTGGTCAAATTGCACCAAAATTGGTCACTTTAGTTCATTTTAGGTCATTTTAGGTTCGGCCAGTTTTTGGACCCGAATTTGTGCAAGCTGTTTGACTTGCTTATGGTCATTTCTGGGCTTTTGTGTCTTCATAAGACTTGTAGATATGGTTCTTAACTATTCATGGTCAAAATTTCATGTCAATTGGACCTGTTTTGAGTGAGTTATGGCCTAATCACTAACTGTTGCCCAAATGGTCAATTTTCAGGCCTTATTTGCACTTAATCCGGATTTGGTCATTTTTCAAGCTACCTTGCAAGCAGAATTTTGGCATGCTTCCTTCATGAAAGTTGGCACATTTTGTGCCTAGTTTCATCTCCAATTAGTCTCATGCCAATTGGAGCCACACACTTAAAGTTATAGGCCTAAAACTCAAACTGCCTTATTGCATTTCTTCCATACACATCAAGGATCACTCCTAACACTTGCCAAACTTAACATTCAAGCCAATTCTGGTTGTACCATGACCTAAACATAATTCACAACACATTATAGGTCATTTTGGCAGCTTACAATTACATTCAATGTGCACCAACAAGTGCAGAATTTTTCAATCTAATTTACAACAATTCAATCACCTATACATGCTCATTTACATGTCCCACTTCACACCACCATACACACACTCAAACTACCATAACAACCAACACATTTTAACATCATTATTCCATAAACCAAACATGAAATAAAATCCTTATGGTTCACCAAACCAGGCTGCCAATTTATACCTCACTTTAAATAAAGTTCCAAGCTTCCAAATTCAAGTATACATTCACCATATACTTAGTATACATCACCCAATCAATTTCCTACACACATATATATTTAATCAATCCTTTAATCCACCATTTACAAGCAAAAATAAACTGTCTTTAAAGTGTTTCCATGGCTGCCAAAAGTACACTTCCCCATTCAACATCAAACTTCAAAAATCTCTCCATAAATCAAACACCCATAACATCCTTATAAACTTTAATTAAACAATAATAAAAAAACACAAACTTACCACTTTTGAAGCTTCTTAAAAACTCATCAACACTTACCTTTCTCACTCCCTAAATGCTGCCCAAGTGGTGTAGACTAACTTTGATGAAGGAACTTAGGAAGAAATTGGCTTACTTCATGCATGCATGGAGCTTTGCCATGGACGGCCATGGAGGAAGTTGAGAGAAGAAAATGATTCAGCTGGTTCTAGTTTGGGAGGTTGAAGAAGGTGATTTGTTTCTGCCCAAAAATGTGTAGTGGTCCACTTAGGTAAGGTGAGTGGAGCACTAAGTAAGAATTAATGATTTTTTTATTCTTAATTTTCCAAATTCTCACATTAAGCTTCCCATTTTTGCTATTTAAAATTTTTACCACTAATTTAATTTTTCATGACATTTTACAAAAATAATATCATGTATTTTTAATGGACATTTAGGTCAAAAGACAACTCGGGGTGTCAAATGACCACAATGCCCCTGTTCGGGTTGCATTCCCGATTTTTCGGTAACACCGGGTTTTGTCCTTTTTTCGATTTCTCACTTTTCTTTGTACTAATTATTTAATTTTTCTTTGATATTTCTAATGATATTTATACTTCAATAAATATTTATTTGAGTCCTAAAAATATTTTTCAGGGTTCCCCGCAGTCCAGGGCTAGTCAACGGTCCACGCCGTGACTTCCCGGCGTGGTCACCCATCGCTAGGGTTCTCGGCTCGCTTAACTTGGTTACATTTCTTTGCTATTATTTTTCCTTTGTTTTTCTTGCATTTTCTTTTCTTGTATTTCATTATTTTATGTCTCCTTACTCATATCGAAGTGTAGTTCTAGGCATTCTAGCTGTCTGAACAACACTGGTCACTGAAACAGTAGAACGCACTACCGAACATAGGGGTGTTACACAATTACATTTCAATAAACCTTTATTTATGTTTCAAAATTAGATTCAGAGGGTTCCCCATGGTCCTGGGGTCGGCAACGGCCTTCCCGGTGCCGTCACCCATCGCTGTGGTGCCAGCTCGTTTAACTTAGCATCATTTTCTCTCTTTTATTTTTATTTGATTTTTCTTGTATTTTCTTTTTATTTATTTCATCATTATATGTTTGTTCACTATCACCGAAGTGTAGTTCCAGACATACTGACTTACCTGGACTGTTATTTGACTACTGGAGTAATAGAACATACAAAATAAGTACAGTGGGGATGTTACAACTCTTCCCCTCTAAATAAAAATTTCGTCCTCGAAATTTACCTGATGTGAAGAGCTGAGGGAACTGTTGCCTCATTGTCTCCTCGCTCTCCCAGGTTGCCTCCTCCGTGTTGTGGTGTCTCCATAGGATTTTCACTAGTGGAATTGTCTTGTTTCTGAGCTCTTTTACCTCTTGTGCCAAGATTTTAATTGGTTCTTCTTCATATGTCAGGTCAGGCTGTACCACAATTTTTTCTGCTGAGATGACATGTGAAGGATCTGATTTGTATCTTTTGAGCATCGAGACATGGAACACGTTATGTATCTTGTCCAGCTCAGGTGGTAAGGCTAATCGGTAGGCTACTGGTCCCACACGTTCAATAACTTCATATGGGCCAATAAACCTAGGGCTTAATTTTCCCTTTTTCCCGAATTTCAACACTTTCTTCCACGGTGATACTTTGAGAAATACCTTTTCTCTAACTTCATACTCAATGTCTTTTCTTCTCAAGTCAGCATAAGATTTTTGTCGGTCTGAGGCAACTTTCAAATTGGCCTTTATCAGTTTCACCTTTTCCTCTATCTGTTTTATCAAGTGTGGCCCCACTAGCTTATCTTCACCCAATTCAGTCCAACATACAGGTGTTCTGCATTTTCTCCCATATAGTGCTTCATAGGGTGCCATCTGTATGCTAGCTTGATAGCTATTGTTGTATGCAAATTCTGCCAGTGGAAGGTATCTGTCCCAACTTCCCTCAAACTCAATAACAAAACTTCTCAGCATATCCTCGAGGACCTATCACATATATTCAGTTATTATTATCATTATTATCAGTTTATTGTTTGCAATAACTCAGTGAGTTTCAAAATTTACCTGGATTATTCTTTCCGACTGTCCATCCGTCTGAAGATGAAAAGCCGTACTAAAATGGAGTTGTGTGCCCAAGTATTCTTGTAATTTCTTCCAAAATCTAGATGTAAACCTCGGGTCTCTATCAGATATAATGGAAAGTGAAATTCCATGTAGTCTAACTATCTCACTGATGTACAATTCTGCTAGCTTTTCCAGTGAGTAGTCAGTTCTGACTAGCAGAAAATGTGCTGATTTGGTTAACCTATCCACAATCACCCATACTGCATCATGCTTCTTCTGAGTGAGAGGTAGACCACTGACAAAGTCCATAGTGACTCGGTCCCATTTCCATTCAGGTATATTTATGGGCTGTAACAAACCTGATGGAACTTAATGTTCTGCTTTGACTTGTTGACAAGTCAAGTATCTAGTTACATGGTCGACTATGTCCTTCTTCATACCTGGCCACCAGTATTGGAGTTTCAGGTCATGGTACATTTTTGTGCTTCCTGGGTGCATAGCATACACACTGTTATGTGCTTCTTTCAGAATACTGGTTTTCAATTCTTTATCATCTGGTACACATACTCTATCTTTATAGTACAGGCACCCATTTTCTTTCACTTCATATTCAGTTTCCTTCCCCTCAGTGATTTTGCCCATAACAGCCATTAATTTCTCATCTGTCTTCTGCCCATCTTGTATCTGTTGTAATAGATTCGGCTTCACTTGCAACTCAGCCAAAATAACTCCATCATGAGTTAAGGATAGTTGAGCATTTAGAGATCTTAATGCTACAATAGATTTTCTACTTAAAGCATCAGCGACTACATTTGCCTTCCCAGGGTGGTAGTCAATCACACAATCATAATCTTTCAGGAATTCAATCCATCGCCTCTGTCTCAAATTAAGTTCCTTCTGGGTTGGCAGATGCTTCAGACTCTTATGGTCTGTGTATATGTAGCATTTTTCTCCATACAAGTAATGCCTCCATATCTTCAATGCAAATATAATTGCTGCTAATTCTAAATCATGAGTAGGGTAATTCTTTTCATGTGGCCTTAACTGCCTAGAAGCATATGCGACCACTTTCCCTTCTTGCATGAGTACACATTCTAACCCATTGTGTGAGGCATCACTGTAGACTATAAAGTCTTTTCCGGACATTGGCTGTGTTAACACTGGTGCCTCTGTCATCATAGCCTTCAGCCTCTCAAAACTGGCTTGACACTTGTCATTCCAGTCAAATTTCATATTCTTGTGCAGTAATTTGGTCATTGGAGCAGCTATCAGGGAAAATCCTTTTACAAATCTTCTATAATATCCAGCTAACCCTAAGAAACTTCTGATCTCAGTTGTATTTCTGGGAGGCTTCCATTCCATCACTGCTTTAATCTTCTTGGGATCCACTCTAATCCCTTCAGCTGATACTACATGTCCAAGGAATGCAATCTCATTCAACCAGAACTCACACTTGGACAATTTAGCATACAATTTCTTCTCTTTTAAAGTCTGCAGAACAATTCTCAAATGCTCATCATGTTTTGCTTTATCCTTGGAATACACCAGGATGTCATCAATGAAGACCACTACGAACCGATCTAAGTATGGATGGAAGATATGGTTCATAAGGTCCATGAATGCTGCTGGAGCGTTTGTTAACCCAAATGGCATCACCAGGAATTCATAATGCCCATACCGGGTTCTAAATGCAGTCTTAGGCACATCTGCATCCTTAACCCTTAGCTGATGATACCCTGATCTAAGATCAATCTTAGAAAACACACCGGCTCCTTTCAACTGATCAAATAGATCGTCAATTCTAGGCAACGGATACTTGTTCTTCACTATTACTCTGTTTAACTGCCGGTAGTTAACACATAACCTCAGTGTCCCATCTTTCTTTTTTACAAACAATACCGGAGCTCCCCACGGTGACACACTAGGGCGTATGAACCCCTTGTCTAGTAATTCTTGCAGCTGGATTTTTAACTCTTTCAATTCAGCAGGTGCCATCCTATACAGAGCAATTGAAATTGGAGCTGTACCCGGCATAATCTCAATAGCAAATTCAACTTCCCTTTCTGGTGGTAAACTAGGCAATTCCTCAGGAAATACCTTAGAGAAATCCCTTACTGTGGGTATGTCAGACAAGTCAAGTTTACCCTGCCTAGTGTCAACCACGTGTGCCAGATAGGCTTCACACCCTTTTCTCAGCCATCTCCTTGCAACTGTAGCTGAGATGACATTGGACAAGAAATCTGTCCTTTTACCCACAACTATTATTTCTTTGTTCTCAGCAGTTTTCAGAGAGATTCTCTTCAATTTACAATCTACTATTGCCTGATGCTGAGATAACCAATCCATTCCCAAAATCACATCAAACTCATGGAAAGGCAATTCGATTAAGTCTGCTAAGAACTCTTTCCCTTGAATCTTCAATGGACAGCCCTTATACACATTGTTTACTACCACACTATGGCCTAGCGGATTTGTGACCAGGATGTCTTGGTCACTTTCCTCCACTGGTATTCCCTTTTCTACGGGCAGCTTGATACAAATATATGAATAAGTAGATCCAGGATCCACTAATACATGCACAGAAGTATTATAAAGGAGGAACGTACCCTTGATGACATCTGGAGCATCCTGTTCCTCATGTGCCCTTATAGCATAAGCTTTGGCTGGTTTTACGCATGCTCTCTCTCTCCTGGACTCGACACGGGTTTTACGTGAAGTACCGGCTGCCTCAGCCTTACCCGGCCTTCTACCCCTTGGAGCTGGAGGGGCAGGCCTATCAGTTGATACCGGAGTGGATGTAGCAGTTCTGCGTGGACAATCTCGGACTAGGTGGTCTGTAGATCCACACCATAAACAAGCACCTATCATCCTCCAACATTCACCCTTATGCCATTTTTGACAATGTGGGCAAGCAACAGATACTGTTGGACTGGTCCCCTGTACCCTGTCCCTTGAGAGCTAGCCATTGAAGGGGTGCACTGGCCTCTCCTTGGTGCAAACTGAGATTTGGGCCTCTGTGACTGACCCTGACTTGGTGCTCTACTAAAACTCTGAGTAGGCGAACCTCTAAATTTCTTACTAGGGGCAGAAGATGTGCCAGTCTGACCCTAACCTCTTTTCTGCTGTCTGTCCCTTCTGTTCTGCTCATTCATTCTAACTTTCTCAACCTTCAGTGCAGCTTCCACTAACTTGGCAAACTCTGTAATCCCCAAGGCTGTAATCATTACTTTTATGTTATCATTGAGTCCTTCCTTAAATCTCTTGCATCTCTCTGCCTCATTAGGGACTATTTCCCGCCCATAGCGGCTCAGTCTGACAAATTCTCTTTCATATTTAGCCACTGTCAGCTGTCTCTGGGGTAGGGTAATAAACTCCCTTCTCTTCTCTTCCAAGTATACACTGCCCACATACTTCTTTCTGAACTCAGTGAGAAAGAAATCCCAAGTTATCTGTTCTGGTGGCACCTCACTAGTTACTGTATCCCACCACTGGTATGCATCATCCTCGATGGTAGTGATACTGACTTCCAAGTCTGCTCTGGAGTATAATGAAGTTGTTTCAAGACTCTTCTAGTTCTGTCCAACCAATTTTAAGCTGTGACAGAATCATCTTCTCTTTTGCCCAAAAAGTCCACTGCTCTAAACTTCCTGAGTCTCTCCATATGAGATTTTTTATGTGGAGGTGGTGGTGGTGGCATAACTCCTGCCATCTGTCTAAAGAACTCAGCCATTTACTAAAATGTGGCTGGTGCATTTAATCTTGGTGCAGTGAGTTCCCTCCTGTCTCCTGGTTCAGTCATAGATGGAGCATGACTTTCCACTTCCTCATCGACCGCTCTCTGTGATGTGGAGTCCATATTCTGATCAAAATAACAAAACAAATCAAAAGATCTGCATTAGAGTCATCTTAACACTTACAATGCAATGCATGATGTGCAATCTATCTAGGTCCAGAAACGCCTAAACCGTGCTCTGATACCACTAAATGTAACACCCCTCACCCGTCTACAGAATAGCCGAGCAAGGCGTGCTACACGGCGTGCCGAAACACCTAGTCTGTGATTATTTCATTTACTGAACTCAATTTGATTTTAAGAAGTCTTTTATGTAATATTCATATCATGCTGATACTATTTTCATACTTTGATAAAATCAATGTTTCAAGACTGGTAATAAAAATTTGGCAAGGTGCCATCTAAATTTAGGACAAACTGTCCTTCCAAACCTGTTGAAAACAGTTTAATATGGTGATATCAAAATCTCAAATATTTCACAGTCTCTATTTCTCAGTAAAGTCAATAGACTTTTACAGTCATTAAACAATTCCATAATACAGTCCATAATAATTTAAATATATACAAATAATCTCCATGTTATTTAATATGTACAAAATATTACAAACTTTAGAGCTTCCATAACATTATAAAATACAGGGCTGAATTTCAAATATACAATAAAAGTATAAAATACGAGATATCCTAAGTCCTACCATGTATGCAATGCAGTGCAGATGACTCTGGACTCCTGTGCAAATCTGATGTCTCACCCGGTCGTAGGTCTACTGGGCTCCCCAGCTGTGTCTCCAATACCTACGCGTTACAAAAGCAACGTGCTAAGTAATTTTGCTTAGTGGTGCCAAATATAAAGAAATATACACTAAAATAAAGCAAATAAAGTATTTATGATTTTTTTTTATGGTGCTGTAAGTCAGTAGACTGGATTTATGTATTTGAATTTAATAACACTTGAATTACTGCCCGTGTAGCCTATATCTTGACAGTTGGATAAGCGGATATATTGTACTTTGGGTACCTAGTACCTCGGGCCATCACACCATCGGTCACAAAGTGTCTCCCGGTGTGCAAATAGAGTGGCTAAAAAGCCATATAGTCAATCTGGCGATAAGTCAAAAATAAATATACAATATGTATAGCCGTAGGCTATTAAAGTCACAGTACGGCATAATAAGCCGTAAAAACACAGTATGGCATAAAGCCATTTCTGAGCAATTTGTCAAAATCCTATTGGCATGCCAACCTATCCATACTAGTCAACTAGGCAAACTAGGGCACATTATTAATTAATTATTTAATTCTTCAATTTTTGGAGTTTACTAACTATTATATAATTCACAAGTCAATGCATATGTTGACCTTTTTAGGTAATATGGATAAGTTGTTTCTAGCATCAATATGTCACAATTTATATCTCAATATGCTGCCAATATAGTGCAATTTACCATTTTTACAAGTTGGCATTCATTGCCAAAATGCTTCAAGCATCATTGTATGCAAAATGTCAAATTCTCAATTTTCGTGTGCTAGATTGGTCTAGCATAAAGTCCTATTTCCCTTGGTTTTTAGCTTCTGGTCAAAGAAGCAAAATTGTAGCTCTATGTCTTATTGCATGTGGGGCAAAATTTTAGGTCATTCTGAGTTGTATAGACCAAGATATGGTCAATTTACTAAAGCTGGACAGATTGCACCTTTAGTGCAAAATTTGGTCAATTTTAGGTCAGTTTTGGTTCGGCAGTTTTTGTACCCGAATTTGTGCAAGCCATTTGACTTGGTTCTGGCCATTTCTGGGCTTTGGTGTCTTCATAAGAATTGTAGATCTATGTCTAAACTAACCATGGTAAAACTTTCAGGTCAATTGGACCTGTTTTGAGTGAGTTATGGCAATCCAAAGGACTACTGTTCATCTGGTCAAAAATCTGGGTTGCAAGGTTGCTAATCCGGATTTGGTCATTTTTAAGGTCAGTTTCTAGGCAGAATTTTGGCAACATTTCTACATGAAAGTTGGCCTATTTGGTGTCTAGTTTCACCCCCTATTGGCCTCATACCAATTGGGTTCATAGTTTGGCACTAATGGCCTAATTTATGTACTGCCTTCACACACAACCTGCACAAAGCACATACACTTCCAATTTGATATTCCTTCTCCTCCTCATTTCTTCAATATTCAATCAATAACACTTCCATATATATATATATTGTACACAATTCCAGCAACATTTTTGGGTAGAATATTCAAGTGCTCAATGCACACAATTCATCATTAAGTTCAACATTCACTTCCACCAAAAGTCAACATACTTCAATGTCAATATTACACATACACTTCAACATAATCATACTTCAATATCACTTACACTTGCTGCCCACAATTTAACATTAGCATATATCATTAATAACTACATGTTCACACACAAATTCATGCTATTAGGGGCTGCCAAATATGGCAGTTTGCTCAAGGCATCAAAGTTCCATTTCACACCATTAATTCAAACACTACATGCATATACTTAGATACAAACTTACTACAACTTTCATTTGAATTAATTAATCTTCATTTCCATTCATTAGAAGTAAAAATAACTCAAGCTCAACAAAGGTTCATGGCTGCCCAAAAATGGACAGGTCCATTTCTCACTATTTCTTTCATTTCTCTTCACCAAAATACTCATTTCAACCTAAACACAAGGTTTACTAAAGCAAGGGAGAGATTTTGGACACTTACAACTTTTGAAGCTTATCAAAACTTCACCAAATCTTGTTTTTCTTGTTGCCAATATCTTGCCGATTTTTCGGTAACACCGATTTTTACCTGTTTCTCGATTTTTTTTCATTTTTCTTTGTACTAATCACTAATTTTTCTTTGATATTTCTAGTGTTAATTACATTTCAATAAACCTTTATTTATCTTTCAAAATTAGATTAAGAGGGTTCCTCGCGATCACAGATTCGGCATGACCTTTCAGTGCGGTCACCCATCATTTGTAGTCTTGCTCGTTTAACTTAGCATCATTTTCTCTCTTTCATTTTTGTTTGATTTTTCTTGTATTTGCTTTTTATTTATTTCATCATTATATGTCTGTTCACTATCACCGAAGTGTAGTTCCAGACATATTGACTTGCCTGGACTGTTATTTGACTATTGGAGCAATAGAACGTACAAAATAAGTATAGTGGGGATGTTACAGACACCCCGAGTTGTCTTTTGACCTAAATGTCCATTGAAAATAAATAATATTAAATTTGAAAATACCATGAAAAATTAAAATGAGATACATTATGTAAATAGTGAAAATGTGGTGGCCAAATTACAAAAATTGGAAAGTTTAACATTAAAATAGATTTTTAATCAATTAGTGCTCCACTAACATCACTTAAGTAGACCTTTAATCAACCTTTGGACAGAAAATTCTGTCATCTTCAACCTTGGGAAGAGTGGGCGAAATGAACTCCATGAGAGACTCCATGGCCAAACTCACATCCACACTCATGCATCCATGATTCAAGCTTCCTTTCACCATAAATCCTTCATTAAACCTTGCATACTCAGCTTGGGGAAAACATTAGCAGCAAAAAGAAGAAGTTTGGGTGAGGTTTTGAAGAACTTCAAAAGTGGTAAGTGAGTGTTTTCAATTCTTGTTTTATTAAAAGTGTAACCAAGGTTGTGGGTAGTTGATTTATGGAAGAATTTTTGAAGTTTGATGTTTTAATAGAGATGTACATTTTGGCAGCCATGGAAATTCAATATATGTAGCTTTTTTTACTTGTTTATGGTTGTTTAAGATGTTGTTATTGATGGCAGCATGGATATGTGTATAATGGTTCGGAATTTGGTATGTAAATGGGGTATGTTCATGTGGTTAAATGATGTAAATGGACTTTGGAAAATTCTGTATCATAGTGTGCATATTGAGAGTGGTTACAAGCTGTCCAAAATGACCAAAAATGTATTGTTAAAGGTGTTAATGGTAAGGTACAAACCAGAATTGGCATGAAGGAAGTAATTTGATAAGTGTTGAATATGTAATTGGTAAGTGATGAGAAGTGTGTAGTAGGGCAGTGTATGTTTTGGCTTAGAACCTTAAGTGTGTGACTCCAATTGCTATGAGACCAATTGAAGGTGAAACTAGGCACAAAATGTGCCAACTTTCATGAAGGAAGCTTACCAAAATTCTGCCTAGAAAGTGACTTGAAAAATGACCAAATCCGAATTAGTGACTTGAAAGCCTGAAAATTGACCATTTGGGCAGTAGTTAGTTTTTTGGCCATAACTCACTCAAAACAAGTCCAAATGACCTAAAATTTTTACCTTGAATATTTTAGACATAGATCTACAATTCTTATGAAGACACCAAAGCCTAGAAATGGCCAGAACCAAGCCAAATAGCTTGCACAAGTTCAGGTACCAAAACTGGCTGAACCAAAAGTGATCTAAAAATGACCAAAAGTTACCATTTTGGTGCATTCTGTCCAGCATTGGTAAATTGACCATAACTTGGTCTACACAACTCAGAATGACCTGAAATTTTGCCCCACGTGCAATAAGACATAGACCTACAAGTTTGTAGTTTGGACCGAAACCTGAAAACTGAGGGAACTAGGTCATCCGGCTAGGTCAAATTAGTATACCGAAATTAGGCAAATTATAATAAAATGCAATATACTTGAAAATGAAATTGGTAACATATACCAACACTAAAGGGCTATAAAATGTGATATATTGGTAACGTTAAACCTAATTCACCTAGAATGCATCGAGGTTCAACATCTTAGGTTGACTAAGGAAATAATATAATTCAATAAATTAATTATTAAGCCTTATTATTAGAGACGGTTTAAATGAGTACTGAAATACTTCAAATTCTGTGTTTCTGTAACGTTCCCACTGTACGTATCCTGTACGTTCTATTGCTCCAGTGGCCAAATAATAGTCCAGGTAGGTTAGGATGTCTGGAACTACACTTCGGTGATAGTGAACAGACATATAATGATAAAATAAATAAAAAAAAAAAACAAGAAAAATCAAAGAAAAATGAAAGAGAGAAAATGAAGCTAAGTTAAATGAGTCGGCACTACAGCGATGGGTGACCGCACTAGGAAGGCCGTTGCCAATCCCAGGACTGCGGGGAACCCTCGGAATTTAATTTTGAGGCATAAATAAAGGTTTATTGAAATGTAATTAACACTAGAAATATCAAAGAAAAATTAATAAATTAGTACAAAGAAAAACGAAAAATCGAGAAATAGACAAAAATCGGTGTTACTGAAAAATTGAGAATATAACTCGAAGTGGGGTATTTTGGTCATTTGACACCTAGAGTTGCCTTTTGACCTCAATGTCCATTAAAAATAAATAATATTACACTTTATAAATGTCATGAAAAAATTAAATGGTGGTACATTATATAAATAGTGAAGGAAATGAGATAAATGTGCAATTTAGGAAAATTGGAATAATTAAACATTAAGTTAAAGTGAGTGCTCCACTAACTCAAGTCTTGGGATACTTAATTAAGTCATTTTGGACAGAAATTCAGTCCATATTCTTCCTCCCAAATGACCAGCCGAATTGATCCTCCCAAAACCTCCATGGAAGTCCACCATAGCCAAACTCCCTCCATCACCATGCACCATTGATCAAGCCATCCTTTCCTCTTGATTCCTTCATTAAAGCTTGCCTACTTACCTTGGAGAAGATATTGGCAACAAGAAAAACAAGATTTGGTGAAGTTTTTATAAGCTTCAAAAGTGGTAAGTGTCCAAAACCTCTCCCTTGCTTTAGTAAACCTTGTGTTTAGGTTGAGGTGAGTATTTTGGTTAAGAGAAATGAAGAAAATCTTGAGAAATGAAATGGTCCATTTATGGTAGCCATGAATATATGTTGTAGTTGAATTTTTCTTATCTATAATGGATGGAAACTAAGGTTGAATATCTTAAATGGAGGAAGTAGTAAGTTAAAATCTAAGTATGTGCATGTAGTGCTTAAATTAAGGGTGTGTAATGGAACCTTAATGCTTTGGGCAAACTGCCATGTTTGGCAGCCTATTAAACTATGAATTTGTGTGTGAACATGTAGTTATTAATGAAATATGCTAATGTTAAATTGTGGGCAGCAAGTGTAAGTGATATTGAAGTTTGATTATGTTGAAGTGTATGTGTAATATTGACATTGAGATATGTTGAATTTTGGTAGAAGTGAATGTTGAACTTAATGGTGAATTGTGTGCATTGAGCACTTGAATATTCTGCCCAAAATTGTTGCTGGAATTGTGTACAATATATATATGGAAGTGTTATTGATTGAATATTGAAGTAATGAGGAGGAGAAGGAATATCAAATTGGAAGTGTATGTGCTTTGTGCAGGTTGTGTATTGAAGGCAGTACCTAAATTAGGCCATAAGTGCCAAACTATGAACCCAATTGGTATGAGGCCAATGAGGGGTGAAACTAGACACCAAATAGGCCAACTTTCATGTAGAAATGTTGCCAAAATTCTGCCTAGAAACTGACCTTAAAAATGACCAAATCCGTATTAGCAACCTTGCAACCCAGATTTTTGACCATATGAAGCGTAGTCCTGGGGATGACCATAACTCACTCAAAACTGGTCCAATTGATCTGAAATTTTTACCATGGTTAGTTTAGACATATATCTACAATTATTATGAAGGCACCAAGGGCCAGAAATGGTCAGAACCAAGTCAAATGGCTTGCACAAGTTCGGGTACATAAACTGTCGAACCAAAAGTGACCTAAAAATTGACCAAATTTTGCACTAAAGGTGCAATCTGTCCAGCTTTAGTAAATTGACCATATCTTAGTCTATACAACTTAGAATGACCTGAAATTTTGCCCCGCGTGCAATAAGACATAGAGCTACAATTTTTCTTCTTTGATCAGAAGCTAAAAACCAAGAGAAATAGGACTTTAAGCTAGATCAATCTAGCACACAAAAATTAAGAATTTGACATCTTACATACAATGATGCTTGAAGCATTTTGGCAGTGAATGCCAACTTGTAAAAAGAGTAAATTGCACTATATTGGCAGCATATTGAGATATAAATTGTGACATATTGATGCTAGAAACAACTTATCCATATTACCTAAAAAAGGTCAACATATGCATTGACTTGTGAATTCTACAATAGTTAGAAAACTCCAAAAATTGAAGAATTAAATAATTAATTTATAATGTGCCCTAGTTTGCCTAGTTGACTAGTATGGATAGGTTGGCATGCCAATAGGATTCTGACAGCTGTTCTGTAAATGGCTTCATGCCATACTGTGTTTCTACGGCTTATTATGCCACACTATGACTTTAATAGCCTACGGTTATACATATTGTGTATTTATTCTTGGCTTATCGCCAGATTGACTATATGGCTTCTTAGCCACACTAATTGCACACCGGGAGACACTTTGTGACCTATGGTGTGACGGCCCGAGGTGCTAGGTACCCAGTGCCAGTATATCCATTTATCCAGTCTGGTCAGTATATAGGCTACACGGGCAGTAATTCAAGTACTATTAAATTCAAATACCTAAATCCAGTCTACTAACATACAGCACCACCAAAAATTTGTAAACACTTTATTTACTTTATTTTAGTGTATATTTCTTTATATTTGGTGTCGACACCATATTTTGGCTGATCCCCAGAATCAATAAACTTAGAAACCGATCCCTAACACTAAGTCTCTTCTTGCCATCTAATCACAGTTCCAATCTCTCTTCACAGAGAGTTGAGTCAATGCTAAGCTCTCGTATCCGTTAAAACCTTACCGGTCTCTCAAATCATTCACCGATCTCTCAAGCCAATTGTCGAATATCCTGACCAGTTAACTGTATTCCCGATCTCTCTTGTCAGACAAGATTGAATTAACACCAGAACCTTGCTGCCAATATTTATAATCGACCTCTCTTTTAAAAGTTTAGAAATAACCAAGCCAAGGTTCTAATCCGGTTTAATGAAGATCCCGATCTTAGATGTTCAAGCCAAAATTTTCAATTAAGTTTCGTTTAGCAATCTCATGCATGTTGTATTTTCTGATCTCTCACACTTAGGATAATAATAGTTTTCAGTTGTTTCAATATACTCAGACAATCAAGTGTTTAGAAATTTTCCGATCACAACCATTCATCAAACAAAAAGGCATTCTATTTCATTTCATCGCAAAATTTGTACAAGTTATTCGGCTGGGGGATCACCCCCAGCCTGATCTACATTTTGCTCATCCTCTCCTTCCTCTTCACTATCCTCACCCTCGCCCCCGGGAGCCAGGTCGGCCATCCAAGAGAAGTCCTCTTCTGGGTAACGCTTCTGGAGTTCGGCCAAGAGGTCCTTGTGAGCATTCTCATAGGCACTAGTTATCCCTGTCACCATTTCTTCGTCTTTCGCCTTAAGCTCCTCGATAAGTTGGGCGACCTGAGAAGCTTCGTTGGCCCGGAGCGCCTCGACTTCCCTGAGAGCACGATCCCTTTCAGCCAGAACATGATTCTGTTCGGCCACTCTGTCTTCATAGAACCGCCGCCCCTCAACTTGAGATATGTAATCCTGAGCGGATGCGAGTTGGGATCGGAGGGAAGCCATTTCCTGATTCTTCTTCTCAACCTCTTTGCCCAGGCGATGAGCCTTTTCCCAAACTATGGTCTGGTTCACCAGGCACTCCACGTTCAGGCTCATGGAGCGAGTTAAGATATCGTCAAGGCTGTCAGGATAGCTGTCCCGATCCTCCGAAGGCGGATGGAAGACCCCAAGACTTTGGCAAACCGGGTTCTCCGAATAGTCCGGTTATTCTTGAGGACTCGATCAACGTTTGAGCGCCACGAGAAGAGGATCTCACGAAGATTGAGAAGGACCCCTTTACGTGCTTGGAGCAAGCTGGAGGGTGGAGCCGGCTCTTCTGTTGAGGAGGAGATCGGACGGCCCGGTGATCGGCGGCCCCGAAGGTCGGGACGGGCCTCCTTGCATCTCCCCTGGTTCATGGCCGGGAGTTCGAAGCATTTCCGAACGCTTCATCTCCTTTACTTTCCGGGAGATCTCTCTTTCTCTCTTCCGCTTCCTAGAACCCTCATCACCCGCCATACCTGCACAAAGAAGAGGTCAGTGAGATCGCTAAGGTCCTAAAATCTGAGATGTAGAAAATACCAGTGCCGAGGTCAGAGAGCGGAAGTTCGCGATCTTGGCCGGAGAGCAGCTGTATGGTCCAATGGTGTAGCTCGGCAGTCACTGCATCTAAACAGGAATACTTTTGAGTGGCAGCCTGATTCTTCAGATCCATCACTATTAAGCTTTCCTCCTGGTTCAGGTTAATGCGCTTCGGAAGCAAGGGCCCCTGGTGCCACCAGCTACGAGGGAAGTCCTCCAAGCAGGTCGGATTTTTGCTCCTCAGAATGAAGAAGCGGTTCTTCCAATTTTTAAGGGAGGAGGGCAGATCGGTGAAGAGCCCGCAATGAGGCTTCGCCTGAAAGAACCAGTGCTCGTCGTCCTTTCGGCGAGTTAGCCTATGCAGTTCGGCGAACACCTTAGTCGTAGGTCTGATTCCCTTAGCTCGGCATAGACCTCGGATGGCTACTAAGATCCGCCACGAGTTAGGATGAACTTGAGCAATGCACACCCGATGAAGTTTTAGGACCTCCTTGAAGAAGTCATCCAGAGGGAACAGAAAACCGGCCTTTAACTGTTCCTCATATACCATAACCAGGTCATTCTCTTCAAAGAAGTGATCGGCTCGGTGATCGCCGTGGCACCGGATAAGTTCGTACGAATCAGGGCGAATATTGTACTCTTGGCTAAACGATTGTAGATCGGACTCTTGTAAGATCGATGGCAGCTCGTCCATAGGGAGATTCTCCCTCCCTGAAGAAGGTACGTGCCTTGATGGTCCGATCCGCCCCCGAGCTGGAACAGAGGCCCTAGGAGGTTCTGTTTGCGCGTTTGGCCCGACCACCTCTTCTTCGTCAGACGACCACGAGAACTGAATGGAAGGAGGACTCGCCGCTCTTTGACCCTCGGCACCGCTCATTTTCAAAGAAAACAAAGAAATTAAACTAAAAAGAAGATCAAAGCCCTTACCGGAGTCTGATCGGCGTCGAAAGAACTTGAGCAAACGAGAGAGCTTTGAGGTTGTGAGCGAGAGATTGAAAATGACATACAGGAGCAAATGGTTAACCCCTCACCCCTATTTAAACTTGTCCGAGCATTTAATGCTCACGAGGTTCTAGGCAACGCATCGATTGGTGGGATTCGCCAGCTGTTCTGACACGTCTCTCGAACATTCCAAGGAGATCGGTTAAATGGAGATCGGCATAATAAGTTGAATATTTTGAATGAAGGATTAGTTAAGAGTCATTTTGTTAGGAACCAAATCGGACAAATATATCAGTGATCGGAAAATAATCAATAAGATAATAATTGGAGAAACAAGATTTTTATTTCCAAAAGATCGGATTACATCATTTGGGCAATCTCTAGGGATCGGATTACAATGAAGGTCTAACTACATCATTTGGGCGATCTCTAGAGACCGGTGGAACATCCTATCTAAAGAGTCCCAGGTTTATAACTGATCCCAATGGTGTCACCGACCGGAGCTTAATCTGCTGTCGGAACACCCAATGTGGAAGGAAACCGCTGTCGGAACACTCAATGTGGTTAGAAGCCGAATGAACTTGATGAAGCAACCGCCAAGGGTCAGCGGAGCATCAGCAATTTGCTCGGCCAAAATCAGTTTGTCGATCATGCCAGTTGAACAACTCGGGATCGGCACGGTCGAGGTCCGCAATCCAGATCGGTCAATTAACCCAGTCCTCTCACCATCATTAGACAAGGTTATGCGATCACCGGGGTCGTAAATTTTCAGTCGAAGAATAAGGAAGTCCATCGGAGAGGGATCAAAAACCACAATCATGGCCGGAATGGCACGAGCAATGAATCGGAAAAGAAAGAAGGAAGAGAGGAAAATCAGATGAAGGAAATGTCTCTGTCGTCAGGGGTATATATAGGGGAAAACGGGCATTTATTGCTGAGCAGAAAACGAAGTGAACGCTTCGGGAATCAAGGGGAAATTAATGCTTTGACCATACCGGACCTGAGAAAGGGAAAGATCGGAATAATAGATCAGAAGAGGGGAGACCAGCATGAAAGATCGGAAAAGAGCATGTAAAAGAGATCAGAAAGAGGGAAGATCGGAAGGCAAAAAGAATAAGACAAATCCCAATAACCGTCGTCAGAATCAGAGCCGAGGCAGTTAAAGCGTTGCAGACGAGATCTCCACCGCACGCCTAAGAATCGCCCGCAATGCTGACAGGTGCCAGGGTATGTCATGACAGTCCTGTACATCCCAATCCCCACCGTTGATCTCACTGGTAAGGACAAACCCGGAACCCTTGGATCAAGAGAGAAGACGACAATACCAGCGTCTTTCGCTCTTAGCCCTCAGATCGTTCCGGACGAGAAGATTTGGGACCGTCAGATTGAAAGAAGAAAAGGACAAATATTCTGAAGAGTGATCTCAGCCATTCATTTTGATTCTCTTTAATTCCTGAACATCCGATCATGTCCTTCGAAATCTTGACCCTCCATCTCCCTCAAAATAAATCCTGACCCTTCATGGGGAGCACCCGATTCCTATAAATACCTGCATGAAAAACTGTTCAAGGGACGGGCAAAAAAGAGAGGTAGTTATTATAGCGGAAGAACTCTGAAACTTGATTCAGTTTGTTACTCTGCTACTTTGAAGTTTTGATTAGAAAGACTTTTGAAACTAGTTTTCTGAAGTGTTTTCTTGAAAAGGATTCTGAATACTGGAACTCTACATTTTCAGTTTGTTCATTATCTGGTCACACTCTCACTTTCAGCCCTTTATCATCTCTGTCTTCATTCCCATTATCCAAGCTCAACTTCATTTCACTCGGTTTTTATCTTAATCTGATTGCATTTTAGCTAAGCACCCTTCATTTCACAACGAACATCAGCCCTCAAGCTAATCAGTCCGCTGTCTTATTACTATTTGTCACCCCATAGTTATTTCAATAGATTTGGCTCCTTACAGGTAAGAGCTCATATTGCCGTTTTGTTAAGTGTTTACGTTTACTTTTCGCATTTTCTTTGCTTTTTTTTATGCATGTGATTTTCTCCAAGTTCATTTAGTGCCAAAGAACCTTAAATAATGTTACTCGAGTTTATTTCTTTAGTGATCAGTCCATCATTTTATTAACCTTCGCTGCTTCGAATGCAAGTTTTCTAGCTCCTAGTAGCGTGTAAGTGGTTGGGTAAAACGTAGGTAACTGCAACTTAAGGGTCTCTTTTAAGAGAGAGAGCCTGAATAACACGTCAAGAAAATAGCCAAACTATTAGGCTGACGTAAACGGCAATTCGGCAAGATGCCATAAAGTGGAATAAAACCAAAGTAAACGAAACAGAATAGACCGGACATTAATAGGTACTGGTAAAGTGACCTTAGGGGAAGTCAGCAAAATTCAGTCCAGCTTCTCTTATTTAGTCACAAAATATCAATTAGAAGCCTTACCCCCTGCACCTTAGAACGTCAGAATCCTTAGCTTTAGGACCTTATGACATGTAGCTGAAAAATAAAATCCCCCTGAATTGGGAAGAGGTAAAGGTGTCCCTTCACACACTGAACACTCACACGATGTCCTCACACACTTTGGCCCTATACCCGGGTTTTCTTACCCTTTTAGGAAAATAGGAGGGGGTCATGTAGCGGTACCCGTGGGTTTTACCCCGTTAGTATCCGTGAAGGCTTCTGCTCAAATTGAAACTCGTTCTATTCACTGTGATACCCGTGGAATTTTCCCGATAATATCATGGGGGTAGAATGGGGCTCTACTGTTTACAGTAGGGGCAATTTGGGAACCTGTGGCTTTTAGAAAATTAGACCCTGAGCTAAACTATCACGATAGCCGAAAGCCGTAGTAAGCTACCTTGTAAGATAGAACTACCCAAATAGGTAGCGCTCGTCCGATATCAGGAGTCTCCCTATTATAGGACAAAAGGGGCATACTTACTCTTATCCTTTTCTGCTTTAATTTCCTTTTGTTCATTTTTGTGAGGGTAATTTTGAATTTTACTGAAACACCTACGCATTTTCCTACTTTGATAAATGTGTATGTGTCACCCTGTCAACAGTATGATTCAAAATTACCCTAATTTATCTTGCTAACGAGTTTTCCCGCAGGCATTACCAAACCAAGAGTCTGTAAAAGGATAGGCATCATATTTATCATGGCATCCTCGAGTCAGTCGGCAGAAGAAGTTCAGAATGCTAAACTTTGGTCCAAATCGATTCATACTCCAGTACCCTCACAAAATGATGTTTCCAAGGCACATGCTAGCTTACTACCTTCATTAGATCTGAATAAAATTGAAGTCAGAATGAACAGCCTCGAGGGTCTGTCTAATGGATGGAGGTCGCTTCCTGATCAGGTCAAGGTACGATTTGAAGAGAAGTATGGGAGGATTGCAACCTTAATGCGAGTCAAGGTCCAAATCCCGGCATTAAAAGCCATGTTGTCGGTTTGGAACCCTAAGTACGGGGTATTCTCTTTCAATGATATTGATACAGTTCCCACTATGGAAGAATATCAGGCATTACTAGGGATCCCTTATTCAACACAGAATCGGATCTACCTACACCTTGAGCATAGGCAGACCTGGAAACGATTAACACATTTGTTGGGTATTCCTTCGGAGGAGGCAAAGTCAAAAGAAACAGTCAAAGGAAACACACATGGTTGGTATTGGACATATCTCCAGAAGTGGTTAGATCAGTACCTCCAAGAGAAAAAATGGAATCAAGCTTCAGTGGCACTCGCCTTGGGGATCTATGGTCTGATTTTGTTCCCGGGACCATTGGGAATCGTAACTTGCAGCGCGGTGGAAGCATTCTGGATGGTAGAAAGGCAGGAGATCAATCCGATACCGGCAATTCTTGCGGAAACCTTGTTAACCCTAACCTACTGCAGACAACAGGGGAAAGGGTCCATTAAGTGTTGTTCTCAGTTGCTATACCTCTGGATTATCAGTCACATGTGTCCTGTGGAGACAAAGGGATTAACTTGGTACCTTGACCAGCCTCCCATCGAGAAGATGACCCGGTTAGTAATCAGTCCGAAGAATGAACAGCAGTGGTGGGAACGGATTTTGAGTTTCAATAGCCATGATTACTGTTGGAGGAAGCTGTGGACGTCAGGCCAACCCGTTTTGATCGGTACGGGAGGTAATCAGTCGGTATCCCTAATCGGAGTAACCGGATATACAAGTTACACTCCGGCCTTGGTAATGAGGCAGTTTGGCTCAACACAGTCCAGAATCGACATTGAAGAATATCACCAAGGTCACTTCTACCATGAGCTCAAGGAAGAGGAAGGATTGAAACTGGCTCGCAAGTCTTGGGAAAACATTACTCTGATGGAGAAATCGCCTAAAGGCCCAAGTGCCTCGGGCGATTATCTTAAATGGAGAGCTGACAGGGACCGAGAACACTCAACTACAGAATTCGAGGACAATAACCCTCGCCAAAACATCCTATTAGAAGAAGCTGATAATCGTCTGCTTGACTCACTACAAAAAGCAAACACCGAGAACTCACAACTGCAAGAACAAATAAAACAGTTGGAGGACCAACAGCAGAAACTTAAAAGAAAAGTGAGAAGGCTCAAGGAAGAGGCAAGGGCCGAAAGGATGGGGTTCGAAGAGCAAGAGGAACAGTGGGAAAAGGAAAAAGACTCTCTCCAAGCTGAGGTAAAAGAAGTGAAAGTACAGAATAGTAAGCTTCAGGAAAAGATGAAATACCAAGAAGTGCTCATTGAAGAGTATAAACAGGAAAACAAAAAGAAGAAGCTCGAATTAAAAGAACAGGCACTACTCATCAACGATATCTTGAAAGAGTGTGCTAAGGAAAGGAAAGAGAGAGAAAAACAAGCTGCTCTCTATCAAGGACTGAAAGAGAATGTTGACCAGCTGGAAAGAATGATAGCACAGGGAAAACAAGAACTATTACCTGAATCCGAATATGCTCTCAAAGCATTCGACCCTGCCAAGCAAGAAGAAAGGTTATATGAGTATCTCAGAAGATGTCATCTTATTATAAAGAACCTTCCAGAGCCTAGGCCAATGTAGAGGATACGATGTACAAATTATTCAGTTAATGAAATGATTTCTGGACCATTGTTTAGTAAATTTGTGAATGAATAATATGACTCCCGTAGGAATTCCCTCGCTAGGGTTATGTGAAAAATTGAATGCGCTATATGGACAGGTATCATAAATACGCATTCAATCCAGTCATTCACAGTCAGACTATCGAATGATGCCATGATAAAATTGATGCGATAATCCTTTTACAGATTTCAACCTGGCTCTCAAATGCCACTGTATCCTTCGTCCAGACCAGGACTTTTAGTTTCTTTGCAAAATTCAAAGTTCATTTAAAATCTTCTTTTTTTTTACTCCTTACAGGAAATCAATATTGCTTCAAACAAGGCAAGTCTGACTAAGCACACGGTTCAGCCCAAGCGAGTGTACTTAACAAGATCTCGGACAAAGAAGATTATGGAGGATCAGGAACAAGTACAGAACCTACAGGGGCAAGTTTCCGAATTGAAAGATCAGGTCTCAGAACTTATGAGACTAATGAGGGAAATGTCCCAGAATAAACCCATAGCAGAGCCTAGCCTACCGTTACCTCCTCCACCACCTCCAACAAATGATCCTCACCAAGCTTCAACTTCTTTTACCTTTCAATCACCTATCCCGGACCCGACAGTCACTCTCAATCTGGTCGTCATGACTAATGACCTGCCTTTCTCCTAGTACCCGCCTGTCTCAAATGCAAAGCCTCACCCTACAATCCTAATCCTCCAGCTTTACTCCACCCTCGGCTCGGCCGGGGAGCATATCATGCAGTGGGAGGGGAAAATAAGACAAAAGAAAGTGAGAAACTATCTGCTCTAGAGGAGAGATTGAGAGCAATTGAAGGGCTGAATATGTATGGTTCGGTCGACGTGGCATCACTAAGATTAGTGCCCGATGTGGTGGTGCCACCCAAGTTCAAGGTCCCTGACTTCGACAAGTACAGTGGAATTGATCCTCGCATTCACTTGGCCACCTATATCGCCAAGATGTCTGCTCTGACAGAGGATGATAGACTGCTGGTCGACTTCTTTCATGAGAGCCTCTCAGGGGCAGCTTTGAGATGGTGTATTCTGGACAGAGCAAGCCCGTGCTCTGGAAGGATTTAGCCGATGCCTTCTTAAAGCAAAGACAAATTTAATCGTGATGTGGCCCCACGAGAAGGGACCTCGAACACTGCAGAAAGACAGAGAAAGCTTCAAGGAATATGCCTAGAGATGGAGAGAAAAGGCGGCAGAAGTGCATCCCCCGGTGACCGACAATGAACTATGCTCTCTGTTCATCGAAACTTTGAAGGCCCCTTACTTCAACTTGATGATTGGGAACACTTCCAACAGCTTCTCTGACATCATACAGGCTGGTGAAAGAATAGAGGCCAACCTAAGAATGGGACGATTGCAGGAGTTGGCTGAGAACCCTGCAAAGAAGACTGCCAATTTTGGCAAGAAAAAGGAGGGTGATGTCCATTCAGTCACCCGGCAGAATAATTACTCTCCACTACCTCAAAACAATTATCGGTCATATCCTCCCCCTCCTGGCCAGACAGTCGCAAATATTCCACCTCCTTTCCCTAATTATCCACACCCACGCCCACAATACCCTCCACCTACAAATTACCAACCAAGACCATCTCTTCCTCCTACTCAATCAAGACCACCACTAAACAACCCAAGACCCCCAAGAAACTCTGATCCACCTCTTCCCCTCCCACTCAGTGAAATATACCGATACCTTGTCGGTATAAACCAAATTGTACCAGTTCCCCTAGACCCGATCCAGCCACCATACCCCAGGTGGTATGATGCTACTGCCCGTTGTGAGTACCATGGAGGGGCACAAGGGTAGTCAACCGATAACTGCGGGGCACTCAGGGGAAGAGTGCACGCTTTAATCAGAAATGGGTGGTTGAAGATTGAGGGAAATGGTTCCCTCCCCAATGTTACCTCAAACCCACTGCCTAACCATAATGCAGGCAGTGGTGTAAATATGATAGAGCCTGATGAAGGAGGATCAACGCTGGAAGTAGACAAGCTGGTTCCTTACTTTAAGGAAATTTTTGCTCTAGCAATAAGGGAAGGCTACCTCTGCCCTCAGGTAGCGGGATTGGAAGAGAGTACGGGGTGTCCTTATCATGGAGGGGCAGCTGATCACGAGCTGCAGGGCTGTGAGGGATTCAGGCAAGAGGTTCGGAACTTATTATCTCTCAAGGTTCTGAGATGCCAGACGAGGTCGAAGATGGAAGAGGGAGTGAATACCACTAGATATAGCCAAAATGCTTCCCCCCCTAAACCCAGAATCACTTTCTCACCCCAGGTAGCCTCACCACCGGTAACGGTTATCCGTGCCCCATCTCAGCTCCCTGATACTAACACCCATGCCATACCTTGGAACTACAATTTCCAAGTCTTCACTCAAGGAGCGTCGAGCAGTATACCAGCTCCTAGCCTTGCTTCACCTCCGGCACCTCCTAAGCCATGTTTCACTCCTCATGCACACTTTCAGATGACTTATGCTGGACCTACCACCAGTGCTACTCCCCAGATCGATCCCCAACCCACATCGCCACAAAGCCCTCCTCCCTTGAGCAAGAGGTCGAGTTCATAACTCGAAGTGGGAGGTGTTACAGTAACGAAGAAAAAGAAAAGAGAAAAGGGAAAGTAAAGGTGGGAGAGTCATGGAAGAATGCAGAAGAGGATGTAGAGAAGACAGAGGAAGCAGAGCCTACTGAGCATAAACAAGAGGAGGAACTGCTGCTCCAAATAATGAAACAGAGCGAGTATGATGTGGTGGAGCAGTTGAGGAAAACTCCTGCCCGAATTTCGCTGTTATCGCTGATCTTGAGTTCGGAAGTGCACCGACAAACCTTGCAGAGAATCCTGGATCAGGCCTTTGTAAACCCCGACATTACTCCGGGGCAGTTTGAGAAGATAGTGGGACAAATCCAGGCATCCAGCTTTGTTACTTTCTCGGAGGACGAGATAGACCCTGCGGGTTTAAGGCACACTAAGGCTTTACATGTAACAGTGAAGTGTAAGGGTTGTATAGTAGCCAAGGTACTTATTGATAACGGGTCAGCTCTCAATGTACTCCCTAGCGCTACCTTAGCTAGGTTGCCAATTGACCAATCGGACATACGTCAAAGTGCTATGGTGGTAAGAGCCTTTGACAGTACCAGAAGAGAAGTATTGGGAGATATTGACTTGCCACTTCAGATTGGCGCATGCACTTTCAACGTCACATTCCAGGTGATGATCATTGAGCCTGCCTATACTATGCTGCTGGGGAGGCCTTGGATCCATTCTGCGAACGCTGTTCCCTCAACTCTACACCAGAAAATAAAATACATCAGGGACGGCAAAATCGTTACAGTAAAAGGAGAGGAGGCCTTGCTAGTCACCAAGCCGCAATCACTGCCCTATGTGGAGGCAGCTGAGGAGTCATTAGAAAGCTCCTTCCAAGCCCTCGAGTTACAAGAAACCATCTCAGAAAATGGAGGGGCTATAGATATGGTAGCCAAAATAATGACAAGGAATGGGTACGAAGAAGGCAAAGGCCTAGGCGCCGCATTACAGGGAATCGTTGAACCCATACCAACTATCCAGAAGGTAGGCCACTGCGGTTTGGGTTATGAGGAAGATGCCCTTACGGATGGGCATTTCTGGATGAGGAAAATGCTCCGGGATCAAAGGTTCGATCGGAAAATGGGAAAGATGAAAGTAGTCCCGAGAATTATGGAGATCTTCACTAAACCGGTCATTCAAAGATCCGCAAACACGTAAGAATCACCCGATGTTCCATCCATAGATGTCATCCAACTGGATTCCTTGTATGAGGCCCTAGTCTCGCCAATGACTGAGGGGCAAGAGCTGAACAACTGGACAACCGAGGACGTCCCTGTACTCAATTTCGAGTAAAGTACCTTTGGTTATCTACACTTGATCATTTTGTCCATAGTGACAAGTGTAATACTGTAAATGGACCTTTTCTTATGGCACAAATGTTAATGAATAGCGCATTTTAAATCCAATTCTCTCTTTCTTTTGAATTCCATACTTATAATACATTTTTTTTATTCATTCAGGACCATTCATCAATTAACACCTAATAATCCAATAGATTCAGAGATTCCTCTGGTTAATTTTGAAATCCCCATAACTGCCATTACTTCAAATGATTCTGAGGAAGACCCTACACAAGAAGACAGTGAAAAGGATGAGCCCTCCCTCGTGCCTTGTGGAGACGGAACGCGCACCATAAATTTAGGCACAGAAGAAGTAAAAAGGGAACTCAAGGTAGTGGAGAGTGAAGAATTGGGAGATATGATCAGTCTGCTTAAAGAATTCCTCGACGTATTTTCCTGGAGCTATGATGATATGGTGGGTTTGGACCCCCAGATAGTGACACATAAAATTCCCCTAATTCCGGGGACAGTCCCGGTAAAGCAGAAGTTAAGGAGAATGAATCCCGACACACTGCTCAAAGTTCGGGATGAAGTCAAGAAACAGTATGACGCTGGGTTCCTGGAAGTGGTCAAATATCCCCAATGGATAGCTAATGTGGTCCCGGTAATGAAGAAGGACGGGAGAGTTTGGGTGTGCGTCGATTACAGGGATCTCAATAAAGCGAGCTTGAAAGACGATATCCCTCTCCCTCACATTGATGTGTTAGTTGACAATGCTGCGGGATTAGGCAGGTGTTCGTGTATTGATGGGGCATCAGGGTATAATCAGATCCCGATGGACGAGGAAAATAAGGATAAAACTGCTTTCATCACTCAATGGGGAGTATTTTGCTATCGAGTGATGCCTTTTGGGTTGAAGAATGCTGGTGATACCTACCAGCGTGCAATGGTCACATTATTCCACGATATGATGCATAAAGAGGTGGAAGTATATGTGGATGATATGATCATCAAATCCCGGGGAGAAGAAAGTCATGTGCAGGTACTGAGGAAAGTATTCGAGAAACTCAGGAAATACCTTGAAATCGAACCCCGCCAAATGCATATTCGAGCTAGATCGGGAAAGTTATTGGGATTCATAGTAGAGGGGAATAGAGGTTGATCCGCAAGGTTCGAGCTATTCAAGAGATGCCATCCCCGAGAATGTAAAGGGAGGTGCAGCTGGGAAAGTTGAACTACATTTTGAGATTTATTTCGCCTCACCGCCAAAGCCGAGCCAATTTTCAGCTACTCGAAGAACAACTCCACCCAATGGGATTCAGTTTGCCAAGAGGCTTTTGAGAAGATCAAGCAATACTTGTCAAGACCACCAAGATTGGTCCCACCCGTGTGTGGAGGCCTCTTATCTTGTATATGGCAGTCCAGCAGAACTCGATGGGATGTGTTTTGGGACAACATGATGATACCGGGCGAAAGGAGAGGGCTATTTATTACCTAAGTAAGAAGTTCAATGATTGTGAGTCAAGGTACTCTTTCTTAGAAAAGACGCGTCTTAGCGTTAGCTCGACAAAGAAATCGCCTCAAGCACTACATGTTGAATCACCAGACATGGCTCATCTCCAGGATGGATCCTATCAAATATGTATTCGAAAAGCCCATTCGTGCCAGGAAGGATAGCCAAGTGGTAGGCTATACTCTCCCAATATGACATAGTCTATATGACCCGGAAAGCGGTGAAAGGTAGCGTGATTCGACCTCTAGCAGTAAAAATCCTATCCGTGATTATGAAGCTCGATTTTGAGTTCTCGATGGGCATATTAATGAAGTAGATCAAGAAGAGGGGCCACCATGTATGGGAAATGTATTTGACTGAGTCAATTTGTCCGAATGGAATTGAGTCGTATTAATATCCCGGATGGAAAACACTTTCCGATAGCCATTAAGTTGAGATTTGATCGCACCAACAACGCCGCGAATACGGAAGCTTGTGTGATGGGTCTACAGCCACCATCGAAATGAAAATCGTGAAGTCGGAGGTATATGGAGACTCACTTCGATTATTTATCAAGTCAAGGGAGAATGGCAAACCAAGGATCCCAAGCTAATCCCGTATCGTAAGTACCTATTGAGCCGATCAAGAAATTCAAGAAATCTCTTTAACTCACCTTAGTAGGGACAAGAATCAATTTCGATGCCTTAGCTACTCTAGCCATTATGGCTCAAATCGAAGAGGGTCGATGGCTCACATTGAAGATTAAAGTAAGAAGTGAGCCAAAGATATTGCTTCATGATTGAAGAAGAGCCCGATAGAAAGCCTTGGTATCATGACATCCTCGGCTCATCAGAGAACTGCAGAATTCCCTTTGGGGAGCAAGAATGAAAAGAAGATGATTCAAGATTAGCATTGGGATACTTCCCGGGAGAAACCCTATACAAGAGGAGCTCCAACGGCGAATTATTGAGATGTGTGGATGCAAAGGAGGCGAAGAAAATCCTTTTTGAGACTCATGAGGGAAATTGTGCAACCCATGCCAATGGGCACATGATGGCTAAGCAAATCATGCGACGTGGGTATTTTTGGACCACAATGGAAAAGGATTGCGTCGAGTATTTCCGAAAATGCCATAAGTGTCAAATCTATGCCAATCCGATCAATGTGCCACCTCACAAGTTGTTCAACCTCGTCTCACCATGGCCTTTCGCAATGTGGGGCATCGATGTGATTGGTCCCGTAAATCCCAAGGCATCCAATGGGCATAGATTCATCCTTGTGGCCATCGACTATTTCTCCAAGTGGGTCGAGGCGACATCTTATGCGCATATCACACAGAATACGTTTCTTAGATTTTTCAAAAGCAATATTATCTGCCGGCATGGCCTCCCTAATGAAATCGTCACTGATAATGCTAAGAATCTGAATGGCCCGAAGATCCAGAAATTGTGCGATCAATACAAAATCCGACACCTCAATTCTTCCCCATACCGCCCCCAAATGAATGGAGTGGTGAAAGCTGCAAATAAAAACCTCAAGATGATAATCCGGAAAATGACAGTCATGTATAGGGATTGGCATGATATGCTTCCTTACGCTCTCCACGCATACCGGACTTCTGTGAGAACCTCAACCGGGGCAACTCCATACTCGCTGGTTTACGGCATGGAAACAGTATTGCCTATTGAAGTTGAAATTCCTTCCCTAAGGATTATGAAGGAGTCAGGATTTGATAAGTCAGAATGGATCCAGTCAAGGTTGGATCAGTTAAACTTGCTTGATGAGAAAAGGTTAGCAGCAGCATGTCATGGGCAGTTATACCAGATAAGAATGGCTAGAGCATTTGACAAAAATGTTCGCCCGCGCGAATTCCAACCCGGGGACTTAGTTCTGAAGAAAGTACTGCCGAATCAAAATGATCCCCGGGGCAAATGGTCACCAACCTACGAGGGGCCCTATGTAGTTAAGAAGGCATTTTCTGGAGGAGCCTTGATCTTGACCCACATGGACGGTGAAGAGTGTCCGAGACCTGTGAATGCTGACACCGTCAAGAAATACTATGCCTAAAAAAAAAAAAAAATTAATAAATAAAAGTAGGGGTGAAAACCCAAAAGGGCGCTCCTAGCAAAATGTGTGAAAGAAGGCGAAAACCCCGAAGGGGCGCTTTCTGTAAAACGAGTGAAGGATGAAAACCCGAAAGGGCGTCCTGAAAAGTGAAAAAAAAAAAAAAAAAAAAAACCTAGGGGTGAAAACCCGAAAGGGCATCCCGAAAACAAAAATAAGGAATGGGGGGCATGAAACCAGGATGAAGAGGAAACTGTCACGGCATGAGACTTCAGAGAACTTGAAATAATGGCAGTTAAGGGATTTCAGAATCAGCCACAGGGAATATGTGAGATCTATCCTCGTACCCTTCTTCTTTGAAACTTTTTCTTGTTTATATTAAACCATAATAAAATCACACTTCATTCCCTATGTTTTTATCTTTCCCTTATATTTATCTTTCTGCAATCTCGTTATTTAATGCGCTATTTAAATAATTTAAAATTTTTTCAATAATTTTATGTTTTTAAAATTTATAACCTCACGTAATTTAATATGATATTTGCTGGGAATGTAAAACAAAAAAAAAAAAATAAAATAAAACTAGAGGTGAAAACCTAGAAAGGCGCTTCTGGTCATGTAGACGAAGGGGAAGTAAAGACCCGCGTGGGTGCTTTTCGGGGAAAAATCTGAAAAACAAAATGGGGCATTTCAAGAAACAAGGCCATAGGTCAAGTCTTGCAACTCATCCTCCATTCGTCATTGGTCTTCGGGATTCTGTTAAGTACACTTCATTGGGGAAGAACTTCTTGTGTCCAGATCAGGCTTGCTTTGTGAGTGCAATTTAAATTTCACGATTTTTAATTTCCGCATTTAAATTTCCTGTTATCAACCTCCGTTCCTTGATCTAAGTTGATTTTAATTTCCTGCATTTAAATTTTCCGTTATCAACCTCTGGTTCATTGATCTAAGTTGATTTTAATTTCGCATTTAAATTTCCTGTTATCCACCTCGTTCCTTGATCTAAGTTGATTTTAATTTCCTGCATTTAAATTTCCTGTTATCAACCTCCTGTTCCTTGATCTAAGTTGATTTTAATTTCCCGCAATTTAAATTTTCCGTTATCAACCTCTGTTCCTTGATCTAAGTTCATTTTAATTTCTGCATTTAAATTTCCTCGTTATCAACCTCTCGGTTCCTTGATCTAAGTTGATTTTAATTTCGCATTTAAATTTCTGTTATCAACCTCCGTTTCTTGATCTAAGTTGATTTTAATTTCCCGCATTTAATTTCCGTTATCAACCTCTGGTTCCTTGATCTAAGTTGATTATAATTTCCGCATTTAAATTTCCTGTTATCAACCTCTGTTCCTTGATCTAAGTTGATTTTAATTTCCGTATTTAAATTTCCTGTTATCAACCTCCGGTTCCTTGATCTAAGTTGATTTTAATTTCTCGCATTTAAATTTCCGTTATCAACCTCCGTTCCTTGATCTAAGTTGATTTTAATTTCCGCAATTTAAATTTTCCGTTATCAACCTCCGGTTCCTTGATCTAAGTTGATTTTAATTTCCCGCATTTAAATTTCCTATTATCAACCTCTGGTTCCTTGATCTAAGTTGATTTTAATTTCCGGCAAATTAAATTTCCGTTATCAACCTCCGGTTCCTTGATCTAAGTTGATTTTAGTTTCGCATTTAATTTTCCGTTATCAACCTCTGGTTCCTTGATCTAAGTTGATTTTAATTTCCCGCATTTAATTTTCCGTTATCAACCTCTGGTTCCTTGATCTAAGTTGATTTTAATTGCTCGCATTTAAATTTCCTGTTATTAACTTCTGGTTCCATGATCCAAGATGATTATAATTTTCTAGTCTTTTAACTTCATTGCCTATCTCTAGGTCACGTTTAGGTATGCTTTAGTTCCCTAACTCGAGCACTTAATCGCCCAAAATATGGTTCAATCTTTACATAATTCTTACACGAAATTATTTTCCTTTGATAAAAATTATGTAAAGAGGGGCAATGTCGACACCATATTTTGGCCGATCCTAATCAATAAACTTCAAACCGATCCCTAGCACTAAGTCTCTTCTTGCCATCTAATCACGCTCCGATCTCTCTTCACAGAGTTGAGTCAATGCTAAGCTCAGATCCATAAAGCCTTACCGGTCTCTCAAATCATTCACCGATCTCTCAAGCCAATTGTCGAATATCCTGACCAGTTAACTATATTCCCGATCTCTCTTGTCAGACAAGATTGAATTAACACCAGACCCTTGCTGCCAATATTTATAATCGACTTCTTTTAAAAGTTTAGAAATAACCAAGCCAAGGTTCTAATCGGTTTAATGAAGATCCCGATCTTAGATGTTCAAGCCAAAATTTTCAATTAAGTTCCGTTTAGCAATCTCATGCATGTTGTATTTTCCGATCTCTCACACTTAGGATAATAATAGTTTTCAGTTGTTTCAATATACTCAGACAATCAAGTGTTTAGAAATTTTCCGATCACAACCATTCATCAAACAAAAAGGCATTCTATTTCATTTCATCGCAAAATTTGTACAAGTTATTCGGCTGGGGGATCACCCCCAGCCTGATCTACATTTTGCTCATCCTCTCCTTCCTCTTCACTATCCTCACCCTCGCCTCGGAGCAGTCGCCATCCAAGAGAAGTCCTCTTGTAACGCTCGAGTTCGCCAAGAGGTCCTTGTGAGCATTCACATAGGCACCAGCTATCCTCGTCACCATTTCTTCGCCTTTCGCCTTAAGCTCCTCGATAAGTTGGGCGACTGAGAAGCTTCATGGCGAGCGCCGACTTCCCGAGAGCACGATCCCTTTCAGCGTAACATGATTCTGTTCGCCACTGTCTTCATAGAACTTCGCCCGCCCCTCAACTTGAGATATGTAATCCTGAGAGGATGCGAGTTGGGATCGAAGGGAAGCCATTTCCTGATTCTTCTTCTCGACCTCCTTGCCCAGGGGATGAGCCTTTTCCCGAACTATGGTCTGGTTCACCAGGCACTCCACGTTCAGGCTCATGGAGTGAGTCAAGATATCGTCAAGCTGTCCGGGATAGCTGTCCCTATCCTCTCGGCGTATGGAAGACCCCAAGACTTTGGCAAAATCGGGTTCTCCTAACACCGGTTATTCTTGAGTGGACTCGATCAACGCTTGAGCGCCACGAAGAGGATCTCACAGAAGATTGAGAAGGACCCCTTTCTGTGCTTGGAGCAACTGGAGGGGGTGGAGCCGGCTCTTCCTGTTGAGGAGGAGATCGGACAGCTTCAGTGATCGGCGGCCCCGAAGGTCGGGACGGGCCTCCTTGCGTCCCCGTTCATGGTCGGAGTTTGAAGCATTTCCGAACGCTTCATCTCCTTTACTTTCCGAGATCTCTTTCTTTCTTCCGCTTCCTAGAACCTTATCACCCGCCATACCGCACAAAGAAGAGGTGAGATCCGAGATGTAGAAAATACTGCCGAGGTCGAGAGCTAAGTTCGCGATCTTGGCCTGAGTACCAGATGGTCCAATGGTGCGTACTTCTACG